>NC_061119.1:49720530-50020530 GCF_002878395.1 Capsicum annuum | reverse complement strand
TAGCCTCATCCATAAGTGTGGCACACTACACACCCATGTACAAGACTCTACTAGAAGTAACTTTCAGACTTCATAGGACTCTATTGAACCTTAGGCTCTGATACCAAGTTTGTAACAACCCGAGTCTGTACCCCAGACGCTACACATGCTCATAATCCCAAAGGACCACAAGCTAACTCATAATAGGTACCTGCTGTAATAACTAAATAATAATACTAAAATATACAAAAAATATACCATAAGGTTCAATACTAAAATAAAATTGAATGTGGTATAGTAATACCAAAACTGATATATCTATCTGAAAATACACTAGTCTGAAAAGCCTCTAAACTATCTGAAATGTGAAGTTCATGGGACAAGTCCCCAACTAACTCCAACTACTGAAATAAACTAAAATCCTAAAATAATTATCATGTCCTCAAACTATGAGGATTCACCACTGACTCTGACGACTGAAGATCTAACTGCTAAGGGCGTTCAGGAGCTCGTGTGTCTAAACCTATGATATAAGACATCATAACACAAGAGAAAAGTATATGTCAGTACTTTGAATGTACTGGTATGCTAAGTGAGGTAGGCTGAAATGCATGGGTTCATATACATGAATAATACTGACTGAATAACATGAGTATAACTAGATAAGAGTAAATGTATGAATGCGTAAACTTTAACTGAGATCGTGATAACACTGAATACTGAGTCAGAGTACTGAATAACTATTATCTGAGTATAAAGATACTAAATTACTGATGACTGAATAACTATATCTAATAGTCTTGATTCTGTTGAATTATACTGAGTTCTATACTGAATTGAGTGACTGTATCTGACAATCCTGAATCTGTAGAATTGAACTGAGTTCTATACTGAGACTATAAGAGGTAATCATCTAACTGATATGTCCCTTTTTGAATAGATTTTGGGTCCAACCTGTGATCCTAGTTGGAAGGGTGTCAAAACTGTGCCACGAGTAAAGACAAGCTGATTCACCCTCATCTGGCAAATTCTCTAAACAAGAATGGAGGTACCCTTAATTGGCAGGTAGATCACCTCATCAACCCTCAACTGATAGGTTGATGTCTTAACCTATGCTGGCTACATAGTTCTAGAACACAAGGACTGCTTCTAAGGATCACACCCTCTACTGGCAGGTAAGTCCCTAGCCTTGGATTCACTCGGTGTTGAATCCTATAGAATAGATACTAAACTAATTTCTAAATTGTTCTAATCTATACTAAACTGTTACTGATCATACTATATAACTGAGCTGAATTGAGTTCATTGGGTTTCGTAGACTGATGGAATACTACCGAATTTTATTAACTGACTAAGTACTACTAATCGTGACATGAGTGATACTATCCTATGACTGACAATGGCTCTAGGTAATCAGCTAAATTGTCAGGTATTAAATACCCCCAAGACTCAATAGCATAAATTATAATACATGGCACAAACTCAAAACATGATAAATAACTACTAGATCATAATTCATTCATTAGGACATTCTAGCAAACACTTGCATGACATGAACTTGAATACATGCTAACATGACAAAATTTTACTATTTAATTCTCATGAACAACTCATCAAACACTTGGAAGGCATTATATATGCTCATAGTACCAATCAACACATGAGCATTACAATTTCAAGGCTTTAACATGAATTCACATGATACTACATACATAATAGTTGTTTTTCATAATTCTTGCACTTTTTCATGGAATAGAAATCCAATCAACACTATGATCATGAATACACTTGAATCCAAATCATGGAAAACATGAAATCAAGTTACTTGAAGATTAGAAGAGTTTCTTGGACTCCAAGGGTAGAAGGGACCCTTGGATAAATACTTGACATACCTTGGTTACTAAATTCCTAAAGATTAATGGTTGAATCTTGAGCCTTGAATTTGAAATTTAATCTCCTAGGGTTTTTAATCTTGAGTATTTTGATAAAGAATGAATATAATTTGCAAATTGAGGGCTAAATCTCGTGTTATGGGGGATAAAGGACATGATAAAAAGACCCTATTACCCCTGAGGACATAGTTTTTTAATGATTCAAAACTAAATTGTTGATGCACAGACCGACGTGTTGCGTCATTACAATCGATGCAATAGCCAATGCACCATGTCTAGTCTACATTGATTTACTGGAAATTGCCACTAGGAGCCAAGAAAAATATTGATCGATGCACCATATCGAGATCGTATCGATACACTATTGTGGATTCTTAAACGTGGTTTAAATGAGGTCTGAAAAATGCAAAACTCATCTAGGAACACATAGTGACATTCCTAATCATGAATTAGCCTAAAGATAACACTTTAAGGTCATAAAAGTCATGAAATAGTGTAGTCAGCTTACGAAGGCCAAAATAATACTAAGTCTTAATTCTTAGGTAGAATTTTCTTAGTTTGGGACCCCTTGGTAAGCTTTTAGGGACTAAGTCAAGCTTAGAATTTTGTGGGGTTTTACAATGCTTTAACCCCATCTACTGGCGGCTGTATGCCCATGCTATGTAGGAATCGACCGTTCTACTCCTCCTATATAGTCATTAACTCTGGGATAGCATTTGGACTGAAGTGATGAGCTTCCATCCTTTTGGAAGGCATCATTTCGTGTTATGGATATTTGTAGACATTTTGACTTTATTTTGGATATTGGTTTTGCCTATGGTTGGGGGCATGTCCTAACTATATTTTATTACTCTTTTGGAAAGAGGCTTTATGGTATTTTTATGGGTTAGAATGGACAAGATCGGTATTGGTGTCATCTTTGGCATTGGAATAGGTTGGAAGGCTAGCAACATCGGACATAATTTCTCACTGTTTTGTCATATTATATTTTAGGATTAATTATATTATGATTTGGAACATATTTAGTTTATGGCCTTGTTTGATGTGGTTTGACATGGTTGGACTATTAGTTTGGGATGGCTGGAGTTTGTTGGGTTGGTCACGGTTGTGATCTATTCCCCGAGTCCTTATGCAAGCTATTACATTATCTTGTTATATGCTTGAAATTCAGCCAACTCATGGCAGGTGGTTGAAGGTTGGCTTGGGTAACAGGGGTGGTCTCCGATCCTGGATGGACTTGGGATGCCCATTAAAACAAGGCCCTAGGGCAGGTCTTGTCAAGTTGGTATCAGAGCCTAGGTTCATGGTCAATTAAGAGTGCATAAAGATGTGTTCAATAGAGTCTCTTTTAGGGGTATATAGCGCACCACACTTATAAAGTAAAGGCTACAAGGCATTTAGGAATGTTTTACTTTCTTGGTATTCTATTTTTAAGATTGAATTCTCAGTCCTAGAATCTTCTCTAACCTTTGTTTGTTCATCTTTTAGATCATGCCTCGTAGATCTGGAACACAAGAAAATTCTTCTATCCCATCTTGAGGTAATGCTAAAGGGGTCTATCTTACTTCTGGGGTTCATCTTTAATCTCACTATCCTATCCTTGATAGTTTTGGAGTTCCACAGATTGCTACTAGTCCTCCTTAAGGCGAGATGACTAATGCTGAATTTTGTTAGACTATTTATGTTATTGCTAAGTTGGTTGTTTCTCAGGCTGAGCAGGATGACTGGTGCTTTGTTAGCTGAGGCCACAAGGGTGGGCTAATTTATGAAGATGGGTCCTCCCATTTTTTCTGGAGTGAAGGTAGAGGAAGATCCACAAGGCTTCTTGGATAATATGGAAAAGACATTTTGTGTAATGCAAGCTACTAATGTGGAAGGGGTGTACTTTAATGTGGAAGGGGTGTACTTTACAGCTCATCAGCTAAAAGATATTACATATCAGTGGTATGATGTATGTGATAGGGATAGAGGAGATGTGGAGGAGTTATCCTTATAGGATGCCTTCTCTGGTACTTTTCTGGATCATTTCTTTCCCCAAGAGCTAAGGAAAGCAGAGATAGAGGAGTTTGTAAACCTCAAGCAGGGGAGTTTTGGTTTATTCAAAGAGTGAGGTAGATTATGCTAATCATCTCCATGTAGTGTTTTAGTCCTTAAAAGAACAACTATTGTATGCCAAGTTCTCTAATTGTGAGTTTTGGTTAAATGTTGTGACTTTCTTAGGTCATATTATTTCAAGTGAAGGGATCATGGTGGGTTCGCATAAGGTTGTTGTAGTGAACAAGTGGCCTAGACCTATGACTCCATCCAATATTCATAGGTTCTTGGGTTTAGCTGGGTATTATGAGCAGTTTGTGGAAAGATTTTCATCAATAACTGTCCCTTTGACTAAGTTGACTTAGAAGAAGGTCAAGTTTTCTTGGTTGAATTCCTGTGAAGGGAGTTTTGAGAAGTTGAAAGATAATCTAACTTCAGCTCCAATTCTGACATTGCTAGAAGGCAATGATAGATTCATGCTTTATTGTGATGCATCTCAGGTAGGTCTTAGTTGTGTATTGATGTAGCATGGAAAGATGATTTCCTATGCTTTCTAGTAGTTGGAGGTACATGAGAGGAATTATCCAACTCATGATTTGGAGCTATTGGCAGTTGTGTTTGCTTTGGAAACATGGCGGCATTATTTGTATAGTGTCTACATGGATATTTTTTCTGATCATAAGAGTATAAAGTATGTGTTCACTCAGAATGAGCTTAATCTCAAGCAGAGGAGATAGCTTGAGATTCTCAAGGATTATGATATGAATCTTCACTACCACCCCGATAAGGCTAATATAGTTGTTGATGCTCTTAGTAGGTTATCTATGGAGAGTTTGGCTCATATGGAGGAATAAAAATGGGAATTGATGAAGGATATTCACTGGTTGAATAATCTTAAAGTTCATCTCTTAGACTCCAAGGATGGTGGTGCGGTGGTGTAAGCAATGATTTGATCATCTCTTGGTGCAGAAATTAAGAAGAAGTGAGTGTTGGATCCTGTCTTGATGAAAATCAAAAAGTGAAGTTGGTGGGCAAAAGGTAGTGGTGTTTGAGATTTATGGTGATGGTACTTTATGATACCAAGAGAGGTGTGTTCCTGATGTTGAAGGGTTATAGCTAAGGGTTTTGGCTGAGGTTTATGAGTCACACTATGTTATCCCTCTTGACTCGACTAAGATGTACTGTGATCTCAAGGAGATCTATTAGTGGAATGGTATGAAAAGAGATGTGGCTAATTTTGTAGCCACATGCATAGTGTGTCAATAGGATAAGGTTAAGCACATAAGTCCTAGAGGGTTGTATCAAGAAATTGATTTACCCAAATGGAAGTGGGAAGTGATCAATATGGACTTCGTTATTGGTCTACCTCGGTCTCGAAATTAGTATAATTTGATCTGGGTCATCGCGGATAGGATGACTAACTCTACGCAGTTTTTTCTAGTGCGAACTACCTTTTTGGAGGAGTATTATGCAAAGTTGTATCTTCAGGAGATCGTAAAGCTGCATGGGGTGCCTGTTTTGATTATTTTGGATCATGGTACATAGTTTACATCTCACTTCTGTGGTCTTTCTAGAAAGGTTTGGGGATTAAGGTTAGTGTGAGTACTGTTTTTCATCCACAAATGGATGGAAAAGTGGAGAGAACTATTTAGACATTAGAGGATATGCTTTGGGCCTGTGTGATTGATTATGGTGGCAATTGGGTTGAGCATCTACCTTTGGTGTAGTTTGCTTACAAAAATAGCTTTCATTCTAGTATTTGTATGGCCCTTTTGGAGGCATTGTATGGCAGGAGGTGTAGATCTCCTATTGTTTGGTTTGGGCATGGTGAGGTAAACATGCTAGCTGTCACTCGCTAACCTTGTCTACTAGTGGTTGTATACCCATGCTATGCAGGAACCGGCTGTTCTACTCCTCCTATATAGTGAATAACTTGAGGACAGCATTTGGATTGAAGTGTTGAGCTTTCATCCTTTCATAAGGCATCATTTCATCTTATGGATATTTTTAGACATTTTAACTTTATTTTGGATATTGGTTTTGGCTCTGGTTGGGGGCATGTCCCAATCGGATTTCATTACTCTTTTAGATAGAGGTTTTGTGGTACTTCTATAGGTTTGAATGGGCAGGATCGGTATAGGTGTCAGCCTTGGCAATGGAATAGGTTACGAGGTTGTCATCATCGGACATAATTTCTCATTGTTCCATCATATTACATTTCGGGATTAATTATATTATGTTTTTGAAAATCCTTGGTAATAGTCTTGTTTGGTATGGTTTGATATGGTTGGACTATTGGTCTAGGATGGCTGGACTCGATTGGGTTGGTCATGGTTGTGATCTATTCCCAGAGTCCTTATATGAGATATCATATTATCTTGCTATATGCTCGAAATTCATCCAATTCATGGCAGGAGGATGAAGTTTGGGTTAGGTAATAGGGGTGGTATTTGGTCCTAGACAGACTTGGGATGACCATTACGACAAGGCCCTAGGGCGGTTCGTGTCACACAACTCCCTTGGCTCTTAGGTGTTATGATAGTACTAGCCTTAACCTCATCCCTCTTAGTGTCCATCCTTCTCACGACATCATTATCACTCTCATCTTTAAAATCACTACCATTCTCTATTTCCTCAGATTCTTTCATAGGAACTACCTCCTCTATAGGCACCACAAACTCAACAATGACTCATTTTTAGTTTATTTTTCTATTAATTATTACATTTGGTTTCAACCAGTGCAGCCTCCATTAATTTCTTGGAAGTCAGCCTGGTCCCATGAGCCTTACCTGCTTTAGATGGCAGCCTTATAGTGTAAAACTCCCTTTTCTTGGAGACTTTCCAGGACAGGGTCATTTATCATCACTATCAGAGGTTTTGTTTTCTTTCTCACCCTTATCAATAGATTAAGAACAAGAGGCAAGATAACACCTTCCTCGTAAATAATTTTAGGAGGATTATTCTATCTCCTAGTTGATAAGGATCTAAGAGTAATGTCCCGCTTGGGAGGAGTCGGAGAACTAGTTTTACGAGGTGCCTACTTGCTTAGGGCAATTAACCCTTTGATCTCTATTGTCTCACTTATTGCAAGAATGTTAAAAGATGTTCCCTTTGTATAAAGAAGGTCTTCGTCGAACATGTGTTCGTCGACTCCAAGACTCTCAGGAGAAGTAGATGGAGCAGGCTCTTCAAAGGGGGTTGTTTTAGATGGAAAAACTAATGAGGGACCTTGAGGAACAAGTTGGGCTATCGAATTAGAGATAGACTCTGATTCATTTTCACTGGGCATAGAGATATTTGGAGTAGGAATCAATGCAGTGTATTAAACAACCCTCACTTAAGGAGAAGATGATGATTTATTTTTATTATTTTGAGGATTCAAGAGACTGACATTGTTCAAAAGTGAGGATGGAGTGAACTGGATTATAGCAATGGTATTGCATAAATCAGAATTAATAGCAGAGAGTGGAGGAGAAACGACTAAAAGGAGTTAAGGCTCAGATGGAGAAGGAAATGATGAAAATAGATTAGACATTATTAATTGTTTTTCCTAAATGGTTATATAGTTGAGAGAATACAAGAAGTAAGAGAGAGAGTGCAGGGAATTGATATGGCAAGATATTAAAAATAAGTGAGAACAGAGAGGAAAGATAGGGTTTAAATGAGAAGAGAAGGGAACAATTCAGATTTGATACGGTGTAAGGGATACGACATATTCAGCTGGATGGACATGAGTCTTAGACTTAAAGTAGACATTGGCAGCTTTTGAGAAGAGGCGGGTAGTCTATGTGGCATATCCAACCCCAATTTTAAAAGCACTCATGTTAAAGGACAAGTTATGATAGTAACCTGATGAAGGACCTAGTCCATACATGATATTATGAACTTTTGGGCATGAAAATATCTCATCCCCTTCCTTAATCTTATTCTTTATACCATCGGTGCATATCTATACAAGATATAAGATTGAGTTAGACATGTGCAACATTATCTTACATGGATACCTACTTACTAATTCATATCCATCCTGGAGGGGTAGAAAGTAGAATATGTTGTCTATGTTGTCTCATCATGCCCAAATTTATCCTACTCTTTTCAAACTGGTCCCTACCAATAGCGTTCATAAAAATGTCTGCAATTTGTTCCTCAGTGTTGCAGAAGACCATTTTAATCAATCCCTTCTCCACATTATCTCTAAGGAAATAATTATGTCTAATGTTTATGTGCATGTTCCTCTTATGCTGAACAGGATTCTTGGACCTATTGACTACATTTTTGTTGTCATAGAATAAAGGAACACACTCTGAAAGGATTCTAAAATCATCAAGTTGTTTCTTGATCTAAAGCAACTGAGCATAACAAGAAGCAACTGTTACATACTCAACTTCAGTAGTTGAAAGAGCCACTAAATTTTGTTTCTTGGTACCCCAGGAAATTAAGGAGGACCCTAACAAGTGAGTCATTCCTAAGGTACTTTTACTGTCAAGAAAGTACCCAGCATAGTCTGCATCTACATACCTGACCAGATCAAAATTGTCACTAGTAGGATAGAGGAGGGCCAGGCCGGGGGTTTCTTTGAGATACCTTCAAATTCTTTTGGCAACATTTAAATGAGATTCCTTTGGAATTCCCTAGAATCTAGCACACACCCCTAAATTGAACACAATATTAGGTCTACTAGAATAAGGTATAGCAATGAACCAATTATTTCTCTTACATAGTTTTATTTATAGAGGGATCAAGTTTATCCAAGTCTAGTTTTGAAGAGATGCCAATGGGAGTATCAATGGGTTTTGCATCCTCCATGTCGAATCTCTTCAATAACTCATTAATGTACTTTTGCTAACAAATGGTAGTGCCAGTTGCACTTTACTTATCTTCAACCCAAGAAAGAAGGTAGGCTCTCCCATCATACTCATCTAAAATTCATTGCTCATCAATTTGGCGAATTCGTCACATAGGGAAGGGGTTATGGCTCCAAATATGATGTCATCAACATAGACTTGAATAATAAGCAGGTTTCTACCCCTTGTCTTCAAGAAGTGTGTGTTGTCAATCTTTTCCTTTTTGAAACCATTGTCTAGCAAGAACTTTAATAGCATTCCATACCAAGCCCTAGGGGCTTATTTCAAACCAGAAAGTGTCATGTCAAGGTTGTACAAATGATTTGGCAATTCAACATCTTCAAATCTTAGAGGTTGTTTCACATATATTTCGTCTTTCAAAAATCCATTGGGAAAGGCACTTTTACATCCAATTAAAATAGTTTGAACTCCATATAGAAAGCAAAAGCAATAAGAATTTGAATAGCTTCTATTCTAGCTATAGGAGAAAATCTTTCATCATAATTTATTCCCTCCTAATTAAAATTTTGCACCACTAATCTTCACTTATTCCTGATAGTGTTACAATGGTCATCATATTTGTTCCTATATACCCATCTGGTCCCTATGACAATTCAATTTTCAGGACGAGGGACCAGGTTCCACAACTTGCTCTATGCGAACTAATGTAGCTCTTCCTACATGACATTTATCCAATCAACATCCTTTAAGGCTTTCTTCATATTTTTGGTCTCAATTTGAGACAAGAATACTGAGAAAGCATAAAAGTTTTTTGTTTGATTCCTAGTTTAAATGCTTGAATGGATATAAGTAAGTTTGTAAAAAAAGTGTAAATATTGAGGTTTCTAGATGGATCATTGAGGTGTAGGCTGACTTAATCTAGGACTATTTCCCATAGAGGTGTTACCTAATGAGACTGGTGATCTAGTGACCTAGAATATGAATTAGGATTTTCATAAAGAGATTGAGATGTGCCAAGTTCCTGATGATCTAAAGAATCATCTCCATCTGGACCATCCTTTGCTCCTTCATATGACTTATTATCATCTTCATTTGACTTACCATGAGAACTTTGAAGTTTTTCAAAATATACATCATCATGAGAGTGACTGATTGATAGTTTCAGTCTCATGAAACACAACATGAACACTTTTCTCCATAGATTGAGTCCTCTTGTTGTAGATTATGTAGGAATTTCTATTTAAAGAGTACCCAATAGTGCCTCTTTCATCACTTCTTGGGTCAAATTTCCCAAGATTATTTTTTCCATTATCAAGCACAAAATAGCTACATCCAAACAGTTTAAATAAATTAGCTTTGGCTTTTATTTGGTCATGATGTCATATGGAGTCTTATCAAGAATGGACCTAATAAGATACCTATTGATCAGATGACAAGCTCTGTTAACTACTTCAAACTAAAAGTTTTGTGTTGTTCCTACATCAATCAACATAGTCCTAGCAATGCCTGCCAAAGTTCTATTTTTCCTCTCCATAACACCATTTTGGTAAGGTATTCTAGGAGATGAAAACTGTGGTTGATTCCAAGTTCATTACTAAATTGATTGAACCTGGAATTCTCAAATTTTATGTGATGGTTGATCCCGTCATCTTCTCATTATATTTCACTTTTACCTGCTTAGCAAAGGTTTCAAACACTAGGTAACTTTTCTCCTTTAATCTCAAGAACATTGTACAGGTAAACCTAGAATAATCATCAACTACAACCAAAATGTACTTCTTTCCCCCTAAACAAGTAACCTTGATAGGTCCATACTAATTTGTGTGAAGAAGATGTAAGGTCCAGAAGTACTTACATGTTTATTTGAATTGAAGGAGGACCTGGTCTGCTTCACTTTCACATGAGCATCTTAGCTTTGGTATTCCTCGGAGCTGATCCTTTCTGATCAACTGTAATACCCCGTACTTTTTCCTAACTTAAAATTTGTCCCAAGAATGTTAGAAGATTTCTTTGAAAGATGAATCCACTTTTGTACATGTAGTATTTTTAATATTTTCACTTTTATTCATGTGGAAAATTGAATTAACTTTTCAACAATACCAATTTCATCAAAATCCGGTATCAGTGTAAAATATTATAGACATTTTACTCAGATCTATCAGAATCACCCAGGTACGATGGCCAGGTTGACGGACCATCGCCTTGACCATCGCAGCCAAGGAAGTGAGGAACCTTCTGGATAAAGAGTAACGAACAGGTTGACAGATCATTAAACTTGCGACGGACCATCACCTAAGCCGTCACTTCCTAGGCAGTGACACCCTATTCTGGTCCACGTGCGATGGTCGGAACGATGGACCGTCCAGCCAGTGATGGACCATCACACGATCCGTTGCAGGTCCCGTTCAGTCATTTTAAGTCATTTTTTAAGGGGAATTTTCGATCTTTTACGACCCGTTTATATACCTAATTATAGCTGACATTAGCTTATTTTGTTCATCATTCTTTCACAACAAAAAAACTAGGGTTTTCTCTCTAACCTTAATCTCCAACAACAAAATCCAAATCTTCTTCAAGAACTAAGAGATTCAAATTCTTCAAGTTCAAGAACTTCAAGAAACTCAACCCAGGTATGCATAGTGTTCATACATGGACTACTTTCGTCCATGAAGCCCAAGAATACCTTTTCTAAGTTCAAGTTTTATGGATTTCCTTTATGAATTTTAATAATTGAGCTACTCTTGTTCATGTTGATAATGAGTAATTAAATTATATTCCATGATTGGGTGATAAATTATATGTGGGTTTGATTAGTACAGATATAGATTCATGCTATCCTATGCCTAAACCCTTGAATGATGAAATTAGAATTGAATCATGATGTTTAATTGTTGTATAATGTTGTTTACACATACTATTCCTAACATGTGTTTGATTAAATGCCTAGATGAAGGAAAATGCCCAACTAGCATGATATCATGAAATCCCCATGTATGTACAAGTTTATACAGATCCCATGTTTGATGAAATGCTTCAATAAATGTATTATGGATTATGATGTTAGTCATGTATTCAAGAAAGTCATGCTTTGTCATTTCTTTCCATCGATTCTTCGCGGTACTTGTACCTGAAATATTAGTTGTGTGCCTAGAGCCATGTCATGTTTTCACGATACTCTTAGTCAAGCTATGATCCTTAGACTTCAGACAATCTTATGACTCAGGAAATCTCCATGATATCATGAACTCAGTCAGTTGTCATATATCAATAGTATTCTGTTAGTCAACGGAATTCAGTAACTCAGTCCATGTTTAGTTCAATAAATCATGTTCAGTGTCTATTTAGATGGGAGTAGAAATTAGCACTGAGTGAACACAAGGATGGAAACTCACTTGTTATATGAGGGTGTGACTCTTAGAAGCAATCTTTGCATTCTAGAACTATGTAGGCAGCATAGGTTTAGACATCATAGCCTACTATATGAGGGTAAACGAGGTGGTTTAACCTGCTATAAGAGGATTCCCACCGTTCTCACTAGAGTTACCTATTATATTAGGGTTACTCACACATTTTCCTTACCAGTGGAGCAGTATTGACACTCTTCCAATCAGGGTATAGATTTGACTCTAACTCAGCTATTATAGAACATTTGGGGCATGTCAGTTAGATGAATACTTCCCATAGGTTTAGTATCAGTATCATTCAAGAAGTCGGATAGTTCTTTAGATTTTAAGACTGTTAGATACAGTCAACTCAGATACAGTACAGAACTCAGCTAGTTCTATCAGATTTAGGACTGTCAGATACAGTCACTCATGTTATCAGTTATATCAGTTATCAGTGTGTCATGTTATCAGTATTCAGATTCAGTAATCATGTTATCACGGTATCAGTGTCAATTTTTATGTCTCATGCATGTACTCTCATGCTCATGATAGTCTGTCTGTTATTATATTTGTTCATGCATATGAACCCCATGCATTCAGCTTACCTCACATACATACCAGTGCATTCAAAGTACTGATGCATTTGCACTATAGTGTCTTATACCATAGGTTCAGAGACATGAGTTCCAGGGCATCAGTAGATTCTAGTCTCAGCAGTTAGAGTTAGAAGTGAGTCTTCATTTTTTGAGGACACGATCATCATTTTATTATCTCGTTAATTAATTTATTAGTTAGAGTTAGTTGGGGATATGTCCCATCAACTCCTTATTCAGACAGTCATGTTTAGAGGCTTTTCAGAGTACAGTATGTTCAGATAGCTTATTTCAGTTTTGTTTTAGGTATTTCATACCCCATCCATATGTTATGATTTACCAGATCTTATGTTATAATTTTGAACCTTATGTCCTTTCAGTTTATATTTTTGCATTATACAGTATATATGCAGTATACAGGTAGAGATATCATTTATAGGTTAGCTCAGGATCATGAGCACCGGGTAACATTCTGGGTACTAGATTTAGGGCTTTAGAAACTTGGTATCAGAGTCTAAGGTTCAATAGCATCCTAGGAAGTCTGAAAGCTGCATCTAGTAGAGTCTTGTGCATGGGTGTATTGCACATCACATTTATGTGCAGGAGGCTATAAGATAATTTATGAACAGTTTTCCTCTTTCAATATTCATGTCATTCTAGTAAGCATAATCTCAAGTCAATCTCTCAGTCTAATCCATTTCTTCTCCTTATTTCAGAACATGTCTCCCAAGAAAAGAACCCAGCCTGTCCAAGTAGATCCCTTGGACAAACATGTTTATTATGCGGAGTTCAAGGCCGTATTCACTACTCTTGTTCAGTTAGTTACTGCTCAAAATAAATGAACAGCTATTGTTCTGGCCAACCAAGTGGCCAATTCAGCTGCAGCCAGGATTCGGGACTTTACCTAAATAAATCCTCTATCATATCTTGGGTCTAAGATAGACGAGGGCCCTCAGGATTTCCTATATTATGTGTAAAAGGTTACAGACATAATGGGGTTTACGTCTAGTGAGAGTGCAGAGCTAGCTGCATATCAATTGCAGGATATGGCTCATACTTGGTTCAAGTAGTAGAAGTCAGAAAGGGCAAATGATATAGGGTTAGTTGAGAGGGAGGAGTTTGCTTCAGCATTCCTTGATAGATTCTTTCCCCTAGAGCTTAGAGAAGCTAAGGTGCTAGAATTCATCAACCTCAGCCATGGCAATATGACAATGAAAGAGTATTCTCTTAAGCTTACTTAATTATCCAGATATGCCCCTCATGTGGTTGTAGCTAGCAGGGCAAGGATGAGTAAGTTTGTTTCAGGGGTAAATGATAGCGTGGTTAATGAGTGAAAATCTGCCATGCTAAATAGTGACATAACTTTAGCCAGGCTCATTACTCATGCCTAGAAGATAGAGGAGTAGAAAGTTAGGATGAGGGACGGGCAGAATAAAAGAACAAGGTCAGGTAGTTTCAACTTTGCTCAGCCTAAGTCAGAAGGAGGAAACCATTCTCAGTTTCTTCCTAAGTTATTAGTTCCAGCTCTTTCTTTATCCAGTGCTCCAATTTCTAAGTTCAAAGAGGGTAACAAAGATGGAGCACTAGGCTCCAAGTCCCATGGCAATGTTAGCAGTGCCCACACCTATCCTCTTTGCCAGACTTTTGGCAAGCACCATCAGGGAATTTATAGAGATGGCAGTGGTATTTGCTTAGGATGTGGCAAGCCAGGCCACAGAGTCAAAGACTATCCTCAACCAGGTCCTCAGGGTCAATAGAATTGCTCCTTAGCTCAGTCTGGTTGCCCAAATTAGTAGGGTGTCACCTCCAGTGATACTAGTGGGCAATGCCCAAATCATCTCTATACACTTTAGTCCCGACAAGATCTGGAAAATTCTCCTGATGTGGTTACCGGCACGTTACATATCTTTCATGTGCATGTTTATTCTTTCCTAGATCCAGGAGCTTCTTTGTCTTTTATCATTCCTTATATAGTAGTCAATTTCGGAGTCAGTCCTAAAATTCTAGCAGAGCCCTTTTTAGTCTCTACCCCAGTGGGTAAAACCATCATAGCTCGGCGGTTATACAGGAACTGTCCAATTATGATATTTTAGAAAGTCACCTCAGCAGACTTAGTAAAATTAGAGATGACTAATTTTGATGGCATTCTTGGCATGGATTGGCTTCATTCCTGCTATGCCATAGTCGACTGCAGAAATAGAATAGTCCAGTTTTAGTTTTTGAATGAACCCGTCTTTGAGTGGAAGGGTAGTATATCCGCTTTCAGGGGTTAGCTTATTTCCTACCTTCGGGCATAGAAAATTATATCTAGAGGATATGTCTATCATCTTTTTCATGTAAAGTATTCTAGTTCTGAGACTCCCAGTCTTGAATCAGTTCTAGTTGTAAATGAATATTCAGATGTTTTTTCCAAAGATCTTCCAGGAATTCCTTCCTAAAGGGAAATAGACTTTGGTATTGATCTTCTTTTGGAGACTCAGCCTATCTCTATTCTGCCATACATAATGGCACCAGTAGAACTCAAAGAACTGAAAGAGCAGTTGAAGGATCTCTTAGATAAGGGATTCATCAGACGCAGTTCGTGCGCAATAAAGACGGTTCTCTCAAAATATGCATTGATTATCGTCAACTCAATAAAGTCAAAGTCAAGAATAAGTATCGTCTTCCCAGAATCGATGACTTGTTTGACCAACTTTAGGGTGCTAGCTATTTCTCCAAGATAGACCTTAGATCTGGCTATCATCAGCTCAGAGTCAGAGAATGTGACATTCTAAAAATTGCTTTTTGCACTCGGTATGGTCACTTTGAATTCTTAGTTATGTCATTTAGTCTTACCAATGCCCCAGCCGCTTTCATAGAATTGATAAACATGTGTTCAAGTAGTACTTGGACATGTTCATCATAGTCTTTATAGATGATATTCTGGTCTATTCCCGTAGTGAGTGAGATCATGCAGACCATCTCAAAAAATGACTTCAGACTCTCAGAGATCATCAGCTATTTGCCAAATTCAGTAAGTGCAAGTTTTAGCTAAGGTCAGTACCATTCCTTGGTCATATCATTTCCGATGATTGGCATTAGAATAGATCCTCAAATGACCAAAGCAATAAGAAACTGGCCTCGCCCTATCTCTCCATCAGATACTAGGAGTTTCTTGGGTTTGGATGGCTATAATAGGCGGTTTGTTGAGGGATTTTCTTCTATTGTATCCCCTATGTCCAGATAGACTCAGAAGAAAGTCAAGTTCCAGTGGTCAGATCCTTGCGAGAAGAGTTTTCAGGAGTTGAAGACTCGACTCACCTCAGCTCCAGTTCTAGCATTACCAGACGGTTCATATAGGTTCATAGTGTATTGTGATACATCCAGATTCGGTTTAGGTTGTGTCCTCATGCAGCATAGTAAGGTCATAGCCTAAACCTCCAGACAGCTTAATCCCCATGAGAAGAATTACCCTACTCATGATCTTGAGTTAGCAGCCTTAGTATTTGCCTTAAAGATTTGGAGGCATTACCTATATGGTGTTCATGTAGATGTGCTCATAGATCATAAGAGTCTTCAGTATGTCTTTTCTCAGAAAAATCTCAATCTTAGTCAAAGAAGGTGATTAGAGCTCTTGAAAGATTATGACATAAGTATCGTTTATCATTCGGGAAAGACCAACATAGTGGTCGACGCTCTCATTAGAGTATCTACAGGTAGTGTTACTCATGTCAAAGACAGTAAGAAGAAGTTAGCTCAATAAGTCCATCAGCTTTCAAGACTAGGCACTCGCTTAGCCGATTCTTCAGAAGGAGATATATGGGTTCAGAGTAGTTCAAAATCATCTTTAGTTTCTGAGGTGAAAGAAAAGCAAGATAGAGATCCCAGCCTTGTCAAGTTGAAAGAGTCAGTTCAGAATCAGAAAATAGAGGTTTTCTCCCTAGTAAGAGATGGTGTTGTGCGTTGTCAGGGTCATCTCTATGTTCCAGGTGTAGATGACTTAAGGCAGCAAATTCTTGTAAAAGTGCATGGTGCACGCTACTCTATTCATCTAGGGGCCACAAAGATGTACCGCGACTTATAGGAGATCTATTGGTAGAGTGGAATGAAGAGAGATATTATAGAGTTTTTGGCTAAGCGCTCTATATGCCAGCAGGTTAAGATAAAGCATCAGAAGCCTAGTGGTCCTTTGCAGGAGGTCATTATTCCTACTTAGAAGTGGGAAGAAGTGAACATGGACTTCGTGATGGGTTTTCCTCAAAATCATCATCAGCATCATTCAGTTTGGGTCATCATAGACAGAATGACCAAATCACCCCATTTTCTTCCGGTCCATACCTCTTATCTAGCTGAGGATTACACCAAACTCTACATCAGGGAATTGTTCAGATTGCACGGTGTTCTTCTATCTATTATCTCAGACAGAGGTACCCAATTTACTTCTCATTTTTGGAAAGTGTTCCAAAAGGGTCTTCGTACCCAAGTTCATCTTAGTATAGCCTTTCATCCTCAGACAGATGGTCAAGCAGAAAGGACCATTCAGACTTTAGAAGATATGTTAAGGGCGTGTGCGATTGATTTCAAGTGTAGTTGGGATGACCACTTTCCTTTGATTGAATTGTCATACAACAACAGCTATCATTCCAGTATTCATATGGCTCCATTCGAAGCTCTCTATGGTAGGAGATGTAGATCTCTAATTGGTTGGTTTGAAGTTAATGAGGCCTCAGTAATAGGGCCTAACTTGGTATTTGATGCCTTAGAGAAAGTCCAGTAGATCAGAGAATAACTCCAGGCTGCTCAGAGCCAATAGAAAGCTTATGCAAATATTTGTAGAAAGGATTTCGAGTTCGAGATTAGTGATTATGTCTATCTTAAGCTTTCTCCCATGAAGGGAGTGAAGAGATTCGGCAAGAAAGGAAAACTCAATCCCCGATATATCGGTCCCTTCAAGATTCTCAGTCACTTTGGAAAAGTAGATTATGAGCTCAAATTGCCTTTAGATCTTGCCTCAGTTCATCCAGCATTCCATGTCTCCTTGCTCAAGAAGTGCATAGGTGACCCAGCATTTTAGTCCCTATTTAGAGCATAGATGTTCAGAATAGCCTCACTTATGAAGAGATTCTGATCAAAATCCTAGACTATCAGACTCATAGATTAAGGAACAAAGAAGTCACTCTAGTTAAAGTTCTTTGGTGAAATCAATCCGTCGAGTGAGCGACTTGGGAAGCAGAAGCAGACATGCATACCAAGTATCCTCACCTCTTCTCCGCCAACTCAAATCAAGCTCAAGGTAATAGTTCTCCTTAAGCTTACTCAGTTTCATGTTCAGTATTCATCAAAAACTTGGTACCAAGTACCATTACATATTCAGTCATGCATTCATGTATCTGCTCATTCATATAATTATGCATTTGACATGCATTCTCATTGTGAGAAAACTTAGTTCCTCAGAACACTCAATCATATATTCATGGATCTGTTACACATGTATCAGATATGCATGCTCAGTATGTTATGTTCGGTTAATCAGTCATGACAGTCATGAGATCATGTTTTAGTTATTCATGTTCAATATGTACATTAGTTCATGTTCCTTCCCTTACTCAGAATCATTCGAGGATGAATGTTCTCTAGGGGGAGATATTGTAATACCCCGTACTTTTTCCTAGCTTGAAATTTATCCCAAGAAGGTTAGAAGCTTTCTTTAAAAGATTAATCCACTTTTGTACATGTGGTATTTTTAATATTTTCACTTTCATTCATATGGAAAATTGAATTAGCTTTCCAACGATATCAATTTCGTCCAAATCCGGTATTGTAGAAAAATTTTATAGACATTTTACTCAGAGCTGTTAGAATTGCCCAAGTGCGATGGCTAGGTTGACGGACCATCGCCTTGACCGTCGTAGCCAAGGCAGCGAGGTAACTGTCTAAATAAGGTGTGACATAAAGGTTAACGTACCGTCGAACTTGTGATAGACCATCGGCTAAGCATCGCTACCTAGGCAGTGGGACCCTATTCTGGTCCACATGCGATGGCCGAAACAATCAACCATAGAGCCAGTGATGGACTATCGCATGAGCCATCGTAGGTCCCATTTATTTATTTTAAGTCATTTTTTAAGGGTCATTTCTGGTCTTTTACCATCCGTTTATATACTTAATTATATCCGACCTTAGCTTATTTTGTTCATCATTCTTTCACAACCACAAAACTAGAGTTTTCTCTCTAACATTAATCTCCAACAACAAAATCCAAATCTTCTTCAAGAACTAAGAGATTCAAATTCTTCAAGTTCAAGAACTTTAAGAAATTCAATCCAGGTATGCAGAGTGTTCATTCATGGACTCCTTTCGTCCATGAAGCCCAAGAATCCCTTTTATAAGTTCAAGTTTTATGTATTCCTTTATGAATTTTCATGATTGGGCTGCTCTTGTTCATTTTGATAATGAGTAATTGAATTCTATTCCATGGTTGGGTGATAAATTATATGTGGGTTTGATTATTACAGATATAAATTCATGCTAACCTATGCCTAAACCCTTGAATGATGAAATTAGAATTGAATCATGATGTTTAATTGTCGTATAATGTTGTTTACACATACTATGCCTACCATGTATTTGATTAAATGCCTAGATAAAGAAAAATGCTCAACTAGCATGATATCATGAAATCCCATGTATGTATAAGTTTATGCAGATGACATGTTTGATGAAATGCTTTAATAAATGTATTATAGATTATTATTTTAGTCATGTATTCAATAAAGTCATGCTTTATCAGTTTCTTTCCATTGAGTCATGGGGGTACTTGTACCCAGAATTTTGCTGTGTGCCTAGAGCCATGTCATGTTTTCAATATACTCTCAGTCAAGCTATTATCCTTAAACTTCAGATAGTCTTATAACTCAAGAAATCTCCATGATCTTATAAACTCAGTCAGTTGTCTGATATCAGTAGTATTGCATCAATCAATGGAATTTAGTAACTCAGTCCATGTTCAGTTCAGTAAATCATGTTCAGTGTCTATTCAGATGAGAGTAGAAATTAGCATCGAGTGAACCCAAGGATGGGAACTCACCTGTTATATGAGGGTGTGATTCTTAGAAGAAATCCTTGTGTTCAAGAACTATGTAGGAAGCATTGGTTGAGACACCATAGCCTGCTATATGAGGGTAGATGAGGTGGCTTAACCTGCTATATTAGGGTTCCCACCATTCTCATTAGAGTTAGCGGTTATATTAGGGTTACTCATACGTTGTCCTTACCAGTGGCGCACTATTGATACCCTTCCAATCAAGATACAGATTGGACCCCAGCTCAGCTATTATAGCACATTTGGGGAATGTCGGTTAGATGACTACTTCCCACAGTTTTAGTATCAGTATCAATCAAGAACTCAGCTAGTTCTTCAGATTTCAAGACTTTCAGATACAGTTAACTTATATACAGTATAAAACTTAGCTAGTTCCATTAGATTTAGGACTGTCAGATACATTCACTCAATTTATCAGTTATATCAGTTATCAGTATGTCATGTTATCAGTATTTAGATTCAGTAATCATGTTATCACGGTATCATTGTCAATTTTTATATCTCATGTATATACTCTCACGCTCATAATAGTCTATCTGTTATTATATTTATTCATGTATATAAACCCCATGTATTCAGCTTACCTCACATGCATACTAGTACATTTAAAGTACTAACGCATTTGTGTTATGGTGTCTTATACCATAGGTTCGGAGGCATGAGTTCCAAAGCATCAGTAGATTCCAGTCTCAGCAGTCAGAGTTTGAACTGAGTCCTCATCTTTCGAGGACACGATCATCATTTTATTATCTTATTAGTTAATTTATTAGTTGGAGTTAGTTGGGGACATGTCCTATCAAATCCTTGTTCAAACAGCCGTGTTTAGAGTCTTTTTAGACTGAGGTATGTTCAGATATCTTATTTCAGATTTTTTTTGGGTATTTCATACCCCATCCATATTTTATGATTTATCAGATCTTATGTTACAGTTTTGAACCTTATGGCCTTTCAGTTCATGTTTTTGCATTATATAGTATGTACGCAGTATACAGGTACAGGTATCAGTCATGGGTTAGCCTGTGGTCTTTCGAAGTCATGAGCATCGTGTAACATTCCGAGTACCATATTTGGGGCGTTATATCAACTTATTTAGCAAGGATCAACTTACATGACCTAACCTTCTGTGCTACAATTCACCAGCGTCTTCTTAAATAGTAAGATATGTAAGATCTTGGAATTACACGACCCCAATCTACAATATACATAGTATTGAATCTCTGGGTTACGATCTTGATTTGACCATCCATGAGGCTTATAACTGTACACTTCTTAGATATGGACCTCACTTTATTTCCTTTGTCATATATTTGAGCCATACTCGGTAAGAAATATTTTAGTCCATCCACATATTGTACTGTAATACCCCCATCCTTATCCTAGATCGATTCTACTCTTAGTTGTATGCTTAAGGGGCTTAAGGCTTGAAATTTTTACTAAGTGTTAGGGACTTAGTCATTTTCAAGACCCCTAAACTTTAAGGATTTTCATTTTGGTCTTCACGACCCTAAGCCATTATTTTTTGTGTTAATTCATGTTCAGGGGTGTAAGGAGCATGTCTCGTAGAAGTTTTAGGTTTTTCAGATGAGAATTAAGGCGTATTTGGATTTCGATTGCAGAACCTCACCGCGATAGTGGTGTGTCACGGTGCGTATAGAGATGGTCCATTCACCACATTGCGGTGTCCCTCCAAATAGCATCCCAGTTATGAATTTAATCTTTTAAGGGGCAGTTAGGTATTTTCCCATTGCCCCAAGTCGTAAAAATACTAGATTAAATGTCAGTTCGGGCATTATTTTCCCATATTCTCAAATTTTACTCTTAATAACAAACCCTAATCATCCCCCCCCCCACCCCAAGTTCATCCATTCCATTATCTTCTCTTAAAGAAAAAATAAGAATTTAAGTTCCCTAATCCAAAAAATTTCAAAAAAACTTTCAAGATCATCTTCAAGGCTTTCAAGGTCAAGATTTCTCCACCAAGTCAAGTCTATTAAGGTATGTGGGTTTAGGAACAAGGATACTCTTTCATCCTTGTGACTGAAACTTGTTTTAAAGTCAAGAATACATGAATTGCAAATTCGGATTCATACCCAAACTATCTTGTTTTGAGTTTGTAAAGATTACAAAGATGATTTAAGTATTGATGTGTATATTTATTCTCATCTATTTATGCTTTGACTTGAAGATTTATATTATGAATTGAATTTCATTATCTTGACTTGATATTGTTGAAAGATTTCAAGATTATTATTGAGAATGAAGCTCTATTGTGAAATTTTAAGAATTTAAGTATATATGCTCTAAACCCTAAGTATGATTTTTGACATTTCAAGAAGACTATGATCTTAAGTTTCTTTGATAATTTTTATACCAATAGTTAACGTAAAGATTGATCTTTTGATCCTAAGCTAAGACATGGAATTCATATTTGTTCATCTTAATTTTCATTTAAAGAAAAGAAAAGCATAGATGGTTTTAATTATACAAACCTTATGCTATTTTTAGGTGAATTTTCTAAAAGTATGAGCATATAAGCAATATGGGAGTAGTATTTAGCAACGAGTTGGGTAAGAATCCAAGGTCACATGGCCCAGAACTACATGCCACCATAGGTTTAAGTCCTATTGTGGATTAAGTATAGTGATCATTTAAGTTAAGGTTCTATCCCAACGGCAAGAGTAAGACAGCTCTCACAGCGTGGGTACGATGTTGAACTCTATGATAGCTCACATGACTTATGTCGGTTAGAAGAACCTCCCAAAATAAAGAGTAAAAGTAAAGCTTTAGGACTAAGTATTATGGCTCACAAAGTTTATCCTTATGCTTCATTACTCATGTTTATGATTTTTCAGCTTTTGTTTTGTTCAAACTCAAGGTGAGTCATCTACACTTAGTATGAATTATTTTAAAGTCTATGTGTATATTCATTTATTGTTTTTCTTATGCATTCGCTCCCACATGCTTAGTACATTCCAAAAGTATCGATCCACATATATGTCTATGTGCTACATTGTTTTATAATGTAGGTACCAATTGTAGCCCACACATCATAACCAGACAGTGTGCATCTTCCAATCAGTAGGTGATGAGTCCTTTTGATTCAAGGGCTCGAGTCAATCATAGTTTGAGAAGCATCTTGTTTTCTTTATTCAGTTGTATTGATTAGGGATAGCTGGGGGTAATGTCCCAACTACTTATAGACAATATTAGTAGAGGATTCATAGATAGTCAATAGAGTTGATGTAATTTATTTTAGTTTTGTTTTGTATAACCAAAGTTGTAATGGTTTTAATAATTTTGTTTTGAAGATATTTAACTAACGATATTTCTTTAGCTTATTTCTTCAAGTTTTATATATTTAAATCAGTTGCTCAAGTAGTATGCTAGTTCATGGGTTAGCTTGGGATCACTTGTGGTTCCATGCACCACGTTACGACTAGGGGTTAGTCTCGGGTTGTGACAAACTTGGTATTAGAGCATAGAGTTCAAGTGTCATAGGATGTCTATGAAGCCGTGTTTAGTAGAGTCTTGCGGAATGGTATGGAGATACCTATACTTTTCTTTGAGAGGCTACGCGGCATTTAGAAACTTTTGTAGATTCGTATGTTACTCTGTAATTCTCCATCTATGACTTCTCGAGATAACATAGTACTAGATTCTAATTTCTCCCAAGACAATGCTCAAATTTACTATCAGTAACTTTAAAAGTCACACAAGGGGCTTGACAGGAGCTTGCTAATGTGTTATAAGTCCCTTAAGTTTAAATCTTATGTCCTCATCCATATGAGTTGTGTAGTTAAGACAGATTACGTTATGTATTCAGATTCCTCATTAACCCCTTTAATTTAGATAGTGCTCATGAGAGGAGATAGTATAAACCCAAAGTGCTAAATGGAGTCTGCATTCGAGGGATATTATGACCTTGAGTGTTATAATTCATAAATAGTTAACCTTCTTATAGTTATAGGTATAGGTTTAGAAGTGTAGTGAAAAGGAAGATAGTGATGGAAATTAATTAAATGTATATAGATGAACTTTTACATATAATCTAGTTAGTGGTAAAGTGATATGTCCTTTTGTGTTAGTTTAGGGGTAATGAATGTGGTATAGGTTCCTTGGTGGAAGTTGAGAAGGAGTTATTAGTTGAGGTGAATTGTTGTTTGCTTGAAATAGGAACGGAGTTATTGATGGAATTCATTGTGTTAGCAAGGTATAGGTTGTTAATGAAATTATTTGGCAGTTGAGTATTGTTAATTAGGCTTCCCTTGAGGTTGCAAAGGGAGTTTATTTTAAACTTATAGAGCTATGAAAGTAATTTACATGTATATATTGGTAAATAGTCATAATGTGTAGCAGAAGGATGTGATAATGGATTTAATAAGATATACCATATGATTATGATTGATTATTGTTGTTACGAGGTTCTAGTGGACTAGTGTTTCCTAGTGTTTTATTTTATAGCTTTCAAGCGAGGATAGTATATGAGATTGTATTGTTATTAATGTCTAGCACTAGACACTAAGTTTGAATAGTAGATGATCATCAAGGTAGGAATAATGATTGGTTGGTTAGTAAAACTAGTTATATGGAGGTGAACCAGTAGGCTTTAAATAATGCATGCAAGAATTTAAGTTTCTTCATTGAAATTAAGTAAGATGTTGTAGGTATGATTTAGATGTGTACCTAAGGTGATATAGGGGTTGCATTATTTTCTAAGATTATTAAAGGTTGTGTGTGGTTACTAGTTCCCCTGAGATGCTAAACGGGGAAAAGGCTAGTTATATAGTATATGATGTTCTTAATATCTAAGTTAAGAAGTATGGATAGATGATGTTGAATGTTTTGGTATGATTTTGATTCTCGTGGTCTAGGGAAAAATATAAGTTTAGAAATGCAATAAAGATTATGTGTTAAATGAGGTAGGAATATTTGTGGGGGAGGGTGTAAGTCCATGGCAATGATTATCGAAGATAGAAAAAGTCAAGGATGGTATATGTGAAGGGGATTGTCAAAGAATGAAGATAGTATGTTTTGAATATAGTTCATTCACGTGAGTTAATGAGTTGAGTTAATGAGTTGAGCATTTCTCTATAGAACATTAGAGTGAAAAAATTATAGCTCAGTCTTAGGGATATGAAATAGATCCATAAGTTTAAAAGGATGGCTTTAATCTAATGGGGAGATGATAGTGGTGGTGAAAGATTGTTTAAATGGGAGAGAATAAATGTTTAGTGTTAGGAAAATATTGTTGCATGCTTGTTTTACACGAAACTAGAGGTTTGAAGAATAATTGAGGCAAGGTTTTTGATAGATGTCATGGTTAGTTGAAATTTTGTGTGTGTTTTCTTGGGGTAGTACATGGAAGTTGTTGATGATAGAGGTTTGGAGGATATGAGAAAGATGATTTATTGGTGTTTGTTTAGAAGTGCACATGTGGTTATGATGATAGACTTGAATGTCACGCTTATATATTTATTTGGGGGGGGGGGGGATAAATGCATTGCACATTAGTGAATGTCTAGTAAGGGCTGAATGTAGTTGCTGAAGTGGTAATGGGAATTATTCATGAGATGAGAAGTTGTGAAAGAGTAGGGTGTATTGAATCCATAATTTGGACTAGTGTTATGGTATGATTGTAGTACTTTGTACATTCAAGTAGGCTTGAACAGAGTGACAGAATTGTGTTCAGCTCTGACTTTAGTAAATAGAGTTATCAGTGCCCATGTGAATATGTTAAGCAGCCTTATGTGAAGTACAGTTTTGAAGGATAATATATAATTGAGTATAAGCTTTCAGTATAATATAGTCTATTTAGCCAGCAATTCGGTTTAGTAGCCAGACAGACAAGTTCCTATGGTTTTTCCATCTATCAATCTAGTCTTACTATCTGAAGTTTCATGAGTATGGCCATTCCAAGATGTAATTTGTTCACATCCATGTTAATTGTGAATTCAGTTCATTTCATGAGTCATGTTTTAGATTTAAATATTCAGTCATGATCTAGTTCTTAAGTCTCTTGTATATCATCTCAGTCTTTTCTTAGTATTTCAGCCAAGTCAGTATCATTCGGAGGACAAAGTACCCCAAGGGGGAGATGTGGTAATACCCCGAGTTTTCATGTCCTAAACCTCTCAACTTTTCTTCACAAAACCAAATCCAGCCTGAGGCCATGGTTACTCATAAGTTGACTCTCTCGTTTCTCTCTCTAACTCACCGAACAACCCTTTGGACGTCACACGGTTCTTAGGACCACAAGTGATCCCAAGCTAACCCTTGTGCTGGCATAACTCATGAGCAACTGAATAAAATACATAAATTTGAAAGAAATAAGTGGAAGAAATGAATTTAGCTGAACATCTTCAAAAAAAACTATTAAAATAATTACAACTCTGGTTATACAAAATAAAACTAAAATCAAATACATCAACTCCACTGACTGTCTATGAAGCCTCTACAAATATTGATCATAGGTAGCTGGGACACGACAACTAGCTATCCCAAATCAATACGACAGAATAAAGAAAACAAGATGCTAATTAAACTATAATTAACTTAAGCCCTCGAATCAAAAGGACTTATCACCTGCTAACTGGAAGTTGCACACTGTCTGATTATGAGGTATGGGCTACAACTGGTACCTACATTATGAGACAATGTAGCACATTGACATATATATGGATTAGTACTTTTGGAATGTACTGAAAATGTCGGGGTGAATGAATAAGAAAAATCCATAACTCCATGCACTTATAGATTTTCAAATACTACATGATAAATGTAAATGGCTCACCTTGAGCTTGAATAAACAAAGTTGTGAAAATGTAAACATGAGTAGTAAAGCATAATGATAAACTTTGTGATCCACAACACTTAGTTCTAGAAGATTTTCTTTTATTATGTCTTAGGGAGGTTCTTCTAATCGACATACACCATGTGAGATATCACGGTGTCCAACGTCTTGTCCCCCATAGGGAAAAGCTCATGTTGGGGAGAGCCATCTTACCTTGCCATCGAAATAGGACCTAATCTAAAGTGATCACTATTATTAACATCATCCATATTGGGAATAATCTGAACCTACATTGGCTCATAGTTCTGGGGCATGTGACCTTAGCCACATACATAACTCGGTGCTAAATACTACTCCCTTATTACTTAGTGCTCATACTATAGGAAATCCACCTAAAAATAGCATAAGGGTTTATAATGAAAACTATTTATGCTTGTCTTTGGTTTAAACTATAATCAAAATAACAAATGTGGATTCCATATCTTAGCTTAGGATCAAAATATCAATCTCTCTTTAAATTTTTGTATAAAACCATCGAAGTAACTTAAGATCATAATCTTCTTGAAATCTCAAACTCATTCTTGGTATAAACTTATCAAATAAAACTTAAGAGCATGATATTCTTTAAATATTAACACTTACACTTAGGGCTTAAAACCCATGCTTTAAACTCATGACAATTCACAACAAAACTTCATTCTCAATATAAATCTTGAAAGACCAACAATCTCAAGTCAAGGTAGTACAATCTCATTCATAATATAAATCTCATAAGTTAAAACATAAAAATAAGCACTTCTTGATATACTTACATCTTTAAATCTCATGATAATCACATGCTTCAAGAATATAGAAACTTAGGTACGAACCCTAATTCAAAACAAGTAAATAGAATCTTAAAATCATGCAATTTGGGCACAAAAGTGAAAGGATACCCTTGTTCATAACCCTATATACCGTAATTGGTTTGACTTGAAATTGAAAGCTTG
The DNA here is from genome assembly GCF_002878395.1 of Capsicum annuum. NCBI lineage: Eukaryota > Viridiplantae > Streptophyta > Magnoliopsida > Solanales > Solanaceae > Capsicum > Capsicum annuum. The sequence goes on along the minus strand of NC_061119.1, from coordinate 49,992,981 downwards.
ACTTTGAAGCCTTGTAAATGTTCTTGAATGCTTTCCTTGAACTTCTTGGATTAGAGAACTTAGATTCTTTCTTATCTTAAAGAAGGAGTAATGGAGTTCTTGGTGTTCTTGAGGGGAGGTTAGGGTTTTCTTGGACAGAAAAGGTGAATAATGGGGTAACTAATGCTCCTTGGGGACTTTAATTTTGAGTTTTGGACAGTTTTGGGTGATAAAAAATGACCCAATTGCCCTTAAATACGTAAGTAAAAGCTAGAAAAGTAAGGGAGCATGCTATGGAGCGTGCGTTGCGGGCTCTGGAGCACCAAAATGGAGTGTATGTCGCGGGATCTAGAGCATCAAAATGGAGCATGTGCCATAGGCTCATCGCATACTACTACTATTTTGTACTTCCAAACATGCCCTTATGCTCGTCCAAAAATTCAGAAACTTACCCGAGATGTACCTTTGACACCCCAGTTCATGAATCAACTTTAAAATCGACATTCTAAGTTTGGAAAGGTTTAGAATAAAATCATCGAAGTTTAGGAACTTTAGAAATGACTAATTCCCAATACTTAGTGAAATATTCTAAGTCTTGGACCCCTCCAACATGAAATAATGAGCTGAATTGGGTTTAGATCTTGTAGGGTCTTACAATATCTCCCCTTTGGGAATATTCATCCTCGAATGAGGCTGATTAAGATGAGAACACCGAGGAACTGAGCTTATATATTGAGCATGCATAACTGAAAATATGATTACACAACTGAGTCTAAAACATGATACCTACACTGAATATCATGAACTGAAATGATTTCTTGGATATATGCAACGCCGTAAGAAGGGTTATAAGGCTGAGATAGAAATGAGAGAGTCAACTTATACGTAACCATTACCTCTAGTTGTATCTGGTTTTGTAAAGAAAAGATGAGAGGTTTAGGATTTGAAAACTTGGGGTGTCACAACATCTCCCCCTTGGGATAGTTCGTTCTCTGAATGATACTGATTTGGCTGAAATACTAAGGAAAGACTGAGATGATGCATGGGACTCTTATGAACTGAATCATGACTGAACATCTGAAATATGAAACTGATGCATTATGTATGAACTGAGCTGAATTCGGAGTTTACATGGATGGGAACATTTAACCTCATGGAATGGCCTTACTCATGAAACTTTGGGTAGTAAGACTAAATAAAAAGTTGAAAATCTATAGGAGCTTATCTACTTGATTGATAAATTGGATCAGAGGCTCTGGACTATTCTTACTGCCCATGCCCAAATGGAGTATTTCTTTAACACTCTTCTAAGAAATTCTAATAACATTAGAGAGTAGGGAATCTTGGGCATGATCTCAATAAGAAATATGTATAAGGAATTGCAACATTGATACAACTCTATAGCATGGAACATAGACATATAAATTATAAGCTAGGATAGAATTAATGGGCCTTAGGAAATGCAATTTCTTACTTTCCAACTTAGCAACACTTCACAAATACTCCCTCAACTATACTATTCCCCTTAAATATAATACTCATTTGATTCAACTTATAATTCTCCTGTGGGCATTGATAACTCCATCTACTAAAGTCTAAACTGAACTAATTCTCTCACCATGATCAACCCTAACTCAAAATCACAAGGTACACCATGACACACCATAATTCTAGTCTAAAACACACATTCAATCTTCTATGTCTCTTTTAGATCTCACCCCTACGCATAACATGCCTTACCAGTTCAATTACTAACTCAAAACTCCTACTATGGATTCAATAGCGCATATTGTATTCATCCACTTACATGCCAACATCCTATTATTATAACCACATATGAACTTTAAGGAAAACACCCAAAAAGGCATACTTTTCATATTCTCTAAACCTCTATCAACAACAACTTTCTTTGACTACACTTAAGATGACATACCCAGAATTCTCAACTAACTATGACATATACCAAATATTTACCTTAATATTCCTTCATCTTTTAGCCTTAGATAGAAAAGCATAAATAATATTTCTTAATGAGGGTTGTCAACTCCTTCTCATCTAAACCATTGCTTATCCATTATCATCACCACTATCTTAACATAGGAAGAGGTCACCAAAGGGATAATGCATAAGGACCTGAAGCACAAAAAAATACTATACATAACTTTGACACTTAACTGAGGCCAGCGGAATAGAATGTCAAAGGAATGGATTCATTAAAGAGATTAAACTGAGGACCTATACTTCCAACTATAAAAAGGTTCTACTACTTATGAATCATAACACTCCAGTTGTAAAACCCCTCGAATGCAAACTTTATTTAACAATCTAGGTTCATACTATCTCCTCTCATGAGCACTATCTGTATTAAAGGGTTAATGAGGAATCTGAATACATTTCTTATTCTATCTTAACTATATAACTCACATGGATAAGGACATAACCTTTCAACTTAAGGAACTTATAACACACTATCCCCTCTCAAGCCCCTTGTGTGACTTCTAAAGTTACTGGTAGTAAACCTGAGAGCATCATCATGGGAGGAATTAGAACTTACTAATCATGTTATCACAATAATAAGTTATAGATAAAAGATTATGGAGTAACATACGAATTGACAGATATTTCTAAGAGAATAATGTTACAACATGACCTAGAGCATAAAGGGAAATATTTCTTAAATGCCTTATAACCACTCAAAGAAAAGTACAGACATCTTTGTACCATTCCGCAAAACTCTACTAGACACGGATTCACAAACACCCTAGGACACATGAACTTAGTTATTTTTGTAATACCCCATACTATTCTTAGCTCAGTTTAGCTCCTAGAATTTCAAAGGTCAACTTTAAAAATGAATATTTCTTGATATGAGTAGAACTTTCTAGCTTTAGACCTTTTAATGTGTAGATAATTGAATTAGCATTCCAGTGATACCAATTTTTCCTTAATCCAATACTCGGTTGAGAAGTTATGGTGATTTTAGTGAAAATAGTAGAACACCACGATAAGCACCGCATCGGGTGAAGGAAAAATTCTCGATTGTACAATTTCTAGTGGAGCACTGTGATTGTCCCACGTTGCGGGGAAGTTCTAGTTTTTGTTCATCCTTCTCTAGTATCTCACCGCGATTAGCCTATATCAAGCCATTATTCCCAATTGGATAGACGCCGCATTGCAGTGGAGTGCAATTTGGCACTCATCCTTTTCCAGTGGTGCAACATGATTACATGTAATACCTCGATTATTCCTTAAGCCTAAATTTGTCTTTTTGAATGGATATGTATGACTTACAAAGTGATTGATGTGTAAACCTATTGTATTTCTCCATTTTCCACTTTTTTTTCATGTAGATCATTGAATACGCTTCTATCGATACCAATTTCATTGAAATCCGACATCGTATGAGTGAGTTATGGCCATTTTACTGATTACTATCGAATCGCCCTGGTTTGACGGTCGACCTGGCGGACCATTAGCTCCTAGGTGGACCATAAAGTGTCCTGTCAAGCCAAGGTAGTAGCTTCCCTGTTAGGATGTCGTGTGACGATCAAAGTGGTGGACTGTCACAAAGTTGACGGACCGTCAAGGTGTCCGTTCGATCGAGACAGAATGTCTCATTTATGGCCCTCAAGTGATGAACAACTTGGTGGACCATCACTTTTCTGATGGATCGTCAGGTCAACCATCACGTCGAGGCAGAATATTTCAATTTTTGTGTTCGAGTGATGGACAACTTGGTGGACCATCAGTCCCTTTGACAAACCGTCAGGTCGACCGTCACAGGCCCCGATCAGCAATTTTCAAATCTTTTCAAAAGGGCATTTTGGTCATTTTTTGCTCCTTTTAAGCCCTATATATGTATATCTATGTAAAGAAGAGAAGATCATTTTTTTCTCTCTTTTCTCTCTATTCTTCCAAGAAATATCTAGAAACCTAGGGTTTCTTCCAAGATCCAAAATCCAATCTTTTTTCAAACAAATTCAAGAATCCTCCATAGTGATTCAAAGTGATTCAAAAACTGAGTTCCCCAAGCCAAAGGCATCAAGGATTTTGGCTCAAAAGTGTTAAGAAGAAGTTCCAAACAAGTTTCTACATCTTCAAAATCTAAGGTATGTGGGGTTTGAACAAGAACACTCCTTTTGTTCTTGTGCCTAAAGGTTTAATTTCTACTACTGATTCACATGATTTTGCAAATGGGTTTACACCCAAATTTATTTAATTATGATTTATGAGATTTGAGTTGAATAAGTTTGATATTTATGATTATTTCACCATCACGTTCCCTAAATTGAGGGCTTATTCCATGAGTTGTATATTATCATTATGTATTGATGATTTCTAAGCAATTTAACTCAAGTGCCATGAGTTGAATATACTTAATATGAGTTTATGCTTTTTGAACTATTTGAGACAAGTGTTATGAGTTATGTCTTTCCATGAGAAATTTAACTATTGAATGTATATTGATATGTGAACTTGAGAGTCAAGAATGAGTCTTGTGATGTTTCCATGAAGCTTTTGATATTTGAAATGACTTGATAAACAAATATATTTGATGCCGAGAAAGATTGTGTTGAGTTGAGTTGAGTCGAGTTAGGAATCCACAAGATGTTTATGATTTAAAAATGAGATACATTTATGTTTTGGTCTTTATGATAGACCCATGAGTTGATATTGATTGAGGTGGATTTCCTAATGTGTTTTGAGCTGAGTCTGGGAGGAGTATTTAGCACCGAATGGGAAATTTGGTATTTCCCCAAAACTACGTGCCACCATAGGATTGATGTTGATAATTGTGGGCCAAAGGCCGAGTATGAGATTGTGAAGATGAGATTGAGGTTGTACTCCTTGGAAAGAGTACAACACCCCTACCAATGTGGGGTTCTCTCCTCAAGAGGGCAAAACATTGGACTCCATGCGGCTCACATAGTGTAGTCATGTCGGTTGTAAGAAACTCCCACGTCTATAATGATTTAACTCTCTTGAGTTACCGAGTCACTCTAAGTCATGAGTTTAAGATTTTGAGTTGAGATAAATGATTTACGAGATTTATGAAGCCTGTATTACTACTGATGATTTATGAGAAAAATGTTTTAGATAATTCAAGCGAAGAGAATTATTATAGTCAGCATGCATGATTTTCCTATACATTTATGATATTATTTAAATGTCGCATCCACCCCTGCATACTCAGTACATTCCCAAGTATTAACTCTCATACTCTTTTTATTCTATATTTCCTTAAGATATAGGTTCAGGTACTCAGTCTCAGCAGTGACAGTGATCTTTGAGTACCTTCCTCTACACTTCTGCAGTTGGTGAGTCCTCATGGTTCGAGGACCTGTGTCTCCAATTTTGTTTTGTTAATAGATGGTTGTTTACTTTCAGTTTAGTACGAGTCAGTTGTGGATCTGTCCCAATGGCTCCTCAGTCCTATGTAGTAGAGGCTTTGTCAGACTAGTGTACCAGCATGTACAGAGATTCCAGTATTTTGTTTGTACAGGGCAGTATTATTTCATGTTTTAGTATGTTCATGACATGGTTATTCCTCTTTATGTTAGCATGATTTGTGCTATAATGAGTTCTGAAAATGATGACAAGCTTAGAGGGTTAGCTTAGGGCCACGTGTGGCCTTGAGCACCATGTGACATCTCGGGATGGGTTCTTGGAGCGTTACATTACGCCGCATTGCGCCAAAGGCTAAAATGGTGATCGTCCTTTTTCCAGAAAGCCACCGCGATAGTGGTGCATCGCAATGGGAGGCAAAATCGGTATTTATAGTTCTGAGTAAAATTTTAAAAGAGAAATTTGGTCTTTTCCCAAGCACCCAAATCATTAATAACAGAGGATTAAACCTATTCTAAGCCTATTATGCTCACTTTTCATCAACTTTCTCTCAAAGAACCCTGGAACATCAAACCTTGATCCCCAAGAAATCCAAATTCCACCATTCTTTTTTCAAGATAGCTCAAAATTAAAGATTCCAATTCAAGAACTCAAAGTCCAAGCTTCTTCAACTAGTTCATCAATTAAGGTATGTTAGATTTTTCAACAAGGATAATCCTTTCATCCTTGTCTTCTAAATTAGTTTTAAAGTTAAATTTTATACGAAATTATATGAATTTCAGTCTAGGGTTTATATCCACTTATTTCTAATTGAAGATTATAAGATTTTGAGAGATTTAGATGTTGAATTGCATGTTTACTTTTGTATTTTCATGAGTATTGTAGTAATTTCCAGATTTAGAACTGAATTATCAATATTTTCACTATCAAGTATAACTTTATGATGATTTAACATAAATTTGGTGCATGGATTACTAGCCCTAGTTTGAATGTTGATATTTCAAGAATGACTATGCTTTAAGCATCCCATAATTAGTTACTTTTAGATTTTGATAAAGATTTGATCTTTTGATCTTAGTTCAGACATGGAATCCACTTTACAATTTTAGTTATAGTTTAAAATAATAGATATACGGTTGTTTTTTATTATGAACCATTATACTAATTTTTAAAGTAGATTTCCAATAGAATGACCATACAGATTAAAGGGAGTAGTATTTAGCACCGAGTTAGATATGTTTACATGCCCTAGAACAACGAGCCAATATAGGTTTAGATTATTAGATTATTTCCATTTCTATATGGATGACAGATACAGATGCGATCACTTAGATTAGGTTATACTCTTTGGCAAGAGTATGACACCTCTCCCCAATATGAGGTTTTCCTATAAGGGAAATAGACATTGGACACTATGATAGATCACATAGTGTATGTTGGTTATAAGAACCTCCCTCATATAAAGCTTTTAAAAGAATTCCCTACAGCCTACAAAAAAAATGACAGAAAAGCTTTTAGAACTAAGTATAAAGGCTCACAACTTTATTCAGATGTTGTTTTACATAAGATATTAGATATGAGATTTCAGATTTCAGATTACAAATATAGAAGTAAGTCCTTCTACACTTAGACAGCATGATTTAAAGACAGAATACTAGTACAAATTTTAGAAACTAAATGTTATGACTTACTAGATTTATACAGTATGTTTTGCTACTCATTATGATGATTCTCAATTTTTAGTTATTCAAGCTTATGTGAGTCATCTACATTTAGCATGCATTATGTCATAGATTATAATAATGTTGAGATATTGTTTTACTTATGCATTCACCCCTATATACTCAGTACAATCAAGAAGTACTGATCTACATATACGTCTATGTGCTACATTGTCTCATAATATAGGTTCAGGTTCTCAGTTTCAGCAACGTGAGTGATTTTGGGCATCTCTATCTACATCCCAATAGTTGGTAAGTCCTCATAGTTTTGGAACCAAGTTATTCAGTTTTTCAGCTTATTAGTATAGATGATTCGTTATTTTCAGACAGTTCGAGTCAGCTGAGGGTTTTTCCCAGTGACTCTTTAGTTTCTAGTAATAGAGGCTTATCGGACTGCTAGATACGATTCTGATTTCCAGTATTGATTGATCAGATTCTTAAGTTTAGTATTTTGAGATATTATATTCAGATAATTTTAATTAGCTCAAATAGAATTCTGCATTTTATCTTTGATTATATGTCTATATTTCTCTATTATGAGATTCAGAGTTAGTAGAAGGCTTATAGGGTTAGCTTAAAGCTACTCGTAGTCTTGAGCATTGTGTGATGTTTAGAGACCTATTTTCAGGGTGTTACAAACTTTTTATCAAATCCTAAGATTTATAGGAGTCCTAAGGAGTCAGAAAAGCTGCATTACATAGACTCTTGATCATGGGTGTGAAGTGCACCATATCTATGAGCAAGAGGCTATGGGAAATTTTTTTTAGGAAATCATCTCTTTCTTTCATGACTATCATGCTTATAGTATCTCTATCTGCTTTTAACTCATGCTCTTTTGTGATCATTGAATATGCCTCCTCACTGAACTAATACCTATAGAAATGACAACCAGCCACCCTAGTCTGCTGACCCTTTGAATGAGAATACATCCCATGCTGAATTTCAGGCTGCCTTTCAGGAATTGGCCCTAGCTGTGATTGCCAATATTCAAGGCAATCATCAGGTGGCAGTTCTAATTCAGTTGAATGGTTATTTAGCAGCATCCAGAATTTAAGACTTTATGATAACAAATCCACCAAAGTTCTTTAGGTCAAAAGCAGGTGAGGACCCACAACTTTATTTAGATAAGGTGAAAAAAATCACCCAAATTATGCATATTTCTAAGAAGGAGAGTGTAAAGTTAACATACTATAGATTGAAGGATGTATCGTATAATTGGGTGGTTATATGGAAGAATGGTAGAGGTGAAAATGTAGCTCATATGAGTTGGCAGGTGTTTCAGGATATATTTGTAGATAAGTTCTTTTTGTGTGAAATGACAGAAGCCAAGGTAAAGGAGTTTGTGAACCTGAGGTAGGGCTCAATGATAATGAAGGAGTACTGCCTTAAGTTCAACCAGTTGTTTAAGTATGACCCTGATACGATGGTTAACCCTAGGGCAAGTATAAGTAAATTTTATACTGGAGTATCTGGTTTGGTAGTCAAGAAGGGTAGGACTGCCATGCTTATTAGAGATATGGATCTTGCTAGGTTGATGATTCATGCTCGATAGATTGAGGTAGAATAGTTTAAGGAAAGAGAAAGGGGAAATAAGAAGGCTAGAACCTAGCAGTTTGAGTATGGCCAGACAAAGTTTGGAGGGGGAAACCATTTGCAGTTTTAGAATTGTTCATATATGCCAGCACAATCTTCAGCTAATACTCCCACTCCCAAAACTAGGAAAGAAAAATAGGGTAAGACTTCTATGTCTAGATCTCAAAATAGTGTGAGTGGAAGGCCCAGTTATCCTTCATATGCTAAGTGTGGTAAGAATTATCTTGGTGAGTGTTTATTGGGACATAAAGGTTGTTATGGTTGTGGTAAGTTAGGTCATGGAATCAAATATTGTCCGCATGTTAGGCAGGGAAACAAAGATGTTTATCCCTAGAATCAGGCTACTGGTGCACCATCTCCTCTAGGTCACCCATTCTCTCCTTAGGGAGCATCATCCAGTACCGGTTGCGGTCAGTGCCAGAATCGGTTTTACGCTTTGTTATAGTACCTCGAACTTTCTTTAAGTCAAATCTAGTCTCCAGAAGAGTTAGTGATGACTTCCTAAATGATTCATTTTTAAAATCAGATAGAATTTGCCCAATTTTGACTTTTATCATGTGGTAAATTGAATTATCTTTCTAACGATACCAAGTTTGTCCAAATCCGATATCAGAGTAATAAGTTATGGACATTTTATAGGGAATTGTCGAAACTGCCCAAAAGCGATGGTCAGACTGACGGACCATCGCCCAAGCCGTCTCGACTAAGGCAGTGAACCCGACTTCCGGCCAAGTGCAATGGTCAAGACTGATGGACCATTGAGCCAGTGACGGACAGTCGCCCAAACCATCGTAGACGAGGCAGAAAGTTTAGGTTCTACCGACAGACCGTCGAGCTGGTGACAGACCATTGCCCAAACCGTTGCCACTTCTAATCAGCAATTTTAAGCCATTTATAAAAGGGTATTTGGGTCTTTTTTTCACCTATTTTAACCCCTAATTCTACCAGGCCAGAGCTCATTACTTCTTTATTCATCCACAACACCAAATTAGGGTTTTTCTCAAAAATCAATCCCCAAGAATAAAAAACCCTAGGTGTTTAACCCCAAGTCAAGAATTTAAGGTTTCCTCCACCAATCTTCAAGAAATCATCCATCCAGGTATGCAAAGTGTTGATTCATGGGTTATTTTCACCCATGAAGCTCAAAAATCCCATTTTAAACTCGTGAATTGTGATTTCTATGTGGTGGGTATATTTTAATTATGTTGATGTGGTTGTGTGGTTACCAAGTTGAAATCATTAATACATATAATAAAATTATGTTAGCATGTGGTCGAAATTCTTGTATTTGAAGTGAAAAATATTTTCATGATGTATTATTTTAATGTTCATGCCTAAGCCTCAAGTTATGCTAGCAAGGTGTTTGCTAAAATGCCAAAGAGAATAAGAATTATGCTTCATGACTCAATTGTGACCAAATTGATGAATCCATGCTTTACCCTTACATTCATAATGGCCTCCATGCTATTGTTATGCGTTGTAATGGTTTGGTGGAATGCTCATGAGATAGACTTACAAAATTATGACATGTTTATATATGTTCCTATTCATGTGTAAGCATATGACATACAAAATAATTCATGAAAATCCCTAACGTTTGTACTATAAATTGTTGACTATGGTCATGTGTTCAAGAAGTGTCACGTCTTGTCAGTTTTATGCTATCGATTCCTGGGGGTACTTGTACCTAACAATTTAGTTGTGTTTCTAGAGACAGTATCAGTTTCACAATAATCTCAATCATTCCATGATCAGTAGTATTCTCAGTCAGTTTCAAAACTCAGTAGAACTCAGTCAGGCACATGACTCTAAAAACCTCAGTAATTTCATCAACTCAATCAGTTAACAAAATTCAGTAATATTTTGTCAGTCCACAAAACCCAGTAAACTCAGTCTAGTTCATCTCAGTATAATTAGTTCAGTGTTTATTCAGTTGGGAGTAGGATTCAGCACCAAGAAATCCTAAGAATGAGAGAACACGTACCGACTGTTGAGGGTGTGACCCTTAGAAGAAATCCTTGCATTCCAGAACTATGTAGCCAGCATAGGTTGAGATATCAACACTAACAGTTGAGGGTTGATGGGGTGGATTAACACTACCAGTTGAGGGTCCTATCATTCTTCTTTGAGGACATTGCCAGATGATGGTCACTCACAGCTTGTCCTTACTAGTGGCACAGTATTGACACCCTTCCAATTGGGGTTATATATTAGACCCAAACTCTATACAAAAAAAAGGGCATGTTGTTTAAATGACTACTTCCCACAGTCTCAGTCTTAGTCTCAGTAAAAGAACTCAGATAGTTCTTCAGAATTAGGACTGTCAGACATAGTCACTCAATTAACAGTGTATCAGTTATACAAAACTCATATTATCAGTATTCAGACTCAGTAGTCAGTATTATCATGATCTAATTTACAATTACGTATTCATGCATGTATTCTTACGTTCATATTATTCAGTAAGTTAGTATTGTTTATGCATATGAACTCCATGCATTCAACATACCTCACTTTACTTACCAGTACATTTAGATGTACTAATGCATACTTTTCTTGTACGCTATGGTTTTTTATACCATAGGTTCAGACGCTCAAGTTCTCGATCGCACTTAGCTTTAGATTCAGCCAGTAGCAGTAGATTTGTAGTGAGTCCTCATCATTCGAGGATTGCATGATTATTTCATTACTTTATTATTTTAGTTTTAGTAGATAGAGTTAGTTGGGGACATGTTCCATTAACTCCACAGTTTTCAGACAATTTAGAGGCTTTCAGAATAGCATGTTCAGACAGTTTATTTCAATTTTGGTATTGTTATACCGTGTTTCTAGATGTTTTGTTTTATTAGATATTTGAAACTTATGGCCTTTCAACCCTTTTATTCTATATTTATACAGTATATTATACAGTGCACAGTTACAGATATCAGTCATGGGTTAGCTTTTTATCCTTCGAGATTGCTAGCATCGTGTAGCGTTTCGGGTATCAGATTAGGGGTGTTTTATTTACCATCCCTTCAGGAGTAGGAAGATTCACCAGATGTTATTACTAGTATGCTTCGTGTCTTTCATCTTGATGTTTATGTGTTTGTTAGACCTTGGGTCGAATTTCTCTTATGTGATCCCCTAGTTGCAGTAAATTTGAAATAGGTCCTGAAAATATCATTGATTCTTTCTTAGTTTCTACCCTAGTGGGTGAGTCAGTTGTTGCTCAATAGATCTATAGAAAGTGTTCTATCACTGTCCTTTATAAAATTGTGTTAGCAAATTTAATAGAGTTTGATATGGTCTACTTTGACATTATTCTTGATATGGATTAGCTCTATTCTTGTTATACATCCATAAATTGTCGCACCCGAGTGGTAAAGTTTTAGTTTCCAGATGACCCTATCTTTAAGTGGAAAGGTAATTCAGTGTCTCCCAAGAGTCATTTCATATTCCATATTAAAGCCAGAAAGTTGATCTAAAAAGGGTGTATCTATCATCTAGTTCAAGTCAAAGACACAAAGTTTGAGACTCCAATAGTTCAGTCAGTTCATTTAGTCAATGAGTTTCTTGATATTTTTCCTCGAGATTCGCCAGGGATACCTCCCAATAGGGAAATAGAATTCGGTATTGACCATCTCCAAGATACTCACCCTATCTCCATTCCTCCATATCATATTGCACCATCTAAGTTTAAAGAGTTAAAAAAACAGCTTAATGATCTATTAGATAAAGGTTTCATAAGGTCTAGTGTCTCTCCATAAGGCGCTCCCATCCTATTCATGCGAAAGAAGATGGTTCTTTGCGAATGTGCATTGACTATCGTCAGCTAAATAAAGTCATAGTCAAAAACAAATATCCTTCTCCTAGGATTGATGACCTATTCAACCGACTCCAAGGTGCAAGTTATTTCTCTAAGATAGACTTTAGATCTGGCTACCATCAGCTTAGAGTAAGGGAAAGTGATATTCCAAAGATAGCTTACAGAACCCGTTATGGTCATTTTGTGTTTCTAATCATTTCATTTGGTCTTACTAATTCCCTAGCATCCTTCATGGAATTGATGAACAGAGTGTTCAAACAGTATTTGGACATATTTTTCATAGTCTTTATTGATGATCTTCTTGTCTATTCTCGTAGTGAGGATAATCATGCAGACCACCTTAGAATTATGTTGCAAACTCTTAAAGATCACCAATTGTTCACCAAATTCAGTAAATGTGAATTTTGGCTAAGACCAATTGCTTTCTCAGTCATATTATTTCTAATAATGGCATTAGAGTTGATCCCCAAAAGATAGAAGCAGTAAGAAACTGGCCTAGACTTATCTCGCCGTCATACATCTAAATTTTCTTGGGTTTAGCTGGCTATTAAAGATATTTTGTTGAAGGTTTCTCTTCTATTGCATCCCCTATGTCTAGATTAACTCAGAATAAAGTTAAGTTTCAGTGATCTAATTCTTGTGAGAAGAGTTTTCAGGAGTTGAAGACTCGACTCACTTCAGCCCTAATTTTAGCACTATTTGATGGTATAAATGGGTTTGTTGTATATTGTGATGCCTTTAGAATCAGTCTGGGTTGTGTTTTAATGCAGAAGGGTAAGGTTATAGCTTATGCCTCTAGATAGCTTAAGCCTTATGAAAAGAACTACCCTACCCATGACCTTGAGCTAGTTGTTGTAGTGTTTGCATTGCAAATATGGAGGAACTATCTTTATGGGGTGCATGTTGATATATTTATGGACCACAAAAATTTACAGTATGTATTTACTAAGAGAGAGTTAAATCTTCATCAGAGAAGGTGGTTAGAAGTGTTGAAGGATTATGATATGAGTGTGTTATATCATCCGAGCAAGGCCAATGTAATGGCAGATGTCCTTAGTTAATTATCTATAGGTAGTGTTGCTCATGTGGAGAATGATAAGAAAGAGTTAGTTCAGAAAGTTCACCGGTTAGCTAGATTAGGTATGAGGTTGGTTGATTCAACTGAAGGTATATTTGGGTTCAGAGTAGTTTAGAATCTTCTCTAGTTTCTGAAGTAAAAGAGAAGCAGGATAGGGATCCTAGTTTGGTCAAACTGAAGGGTTCAGTTAAAGACCAAATGGTAGAGGTTTTGTCCTAAGGGAGTGATGGTGTGCTGAGATACCAGAGTAGATTATGTGTGCCATGTGTTGATGATTTGAGGCAGCGGATTATATAAGAAGCGTATGGTGCGTGTTACTCCATTCATCCAAGAGCCACCAAATGTACTGACTTGTGGAAAGTCTATTGGTGAAGTGGTATGAAGAAAGATATAGCAGGATTTGTAGCCAAGTGTGCAACTTGTCAACAGGTTAAGGTAGAGAACCAAAAAACCTAGTGGCACTTTACAGAAGTTTGGTATTCCTACTTGGAAGTGGGAAGTGGTGAATATGGACTTTGTGATTAGATTACCCCTTTCACATCGTCAGCGTGATTTAATTTGGGTTATTGTAGACAGATTGACCAAATCAGCCCATTTATTACCAGTTCACACATCCTACATAGCTGAAGGTTATGCTAAGTTGAATATCAAAGAGTTGGTTAGATTGCATGGAATTCCCTAGTCCATCATTTCAGATAGGGGTACTCAGTTTACCTCTCAGTTTTGGAAAGCATTTCAGAAGGGTCTTGGTACCCAAGTTCATCTCAGTTCAGCTTTTCATCTGTAGACAGATAATCAAGTAGAGAGGACCATTTAGACCTTAGAAAAGATATTGAGGGCATGTATTCTGGATTTTAAAGGCAGTTGGGATGACCACTTTCCATTGATCGAGTTTGCCTACAATAATAGTTACCATTCTAGTATTCAGATGGCCCCATTTGAGGCTCTTTATGGGCGGAGATGTAGATCACCAGTCGGTTGGTTTGAAGTGGGTAAGGACACTTTAATTGGGCTAGATATGGTGTTTGAAGCCATAGAGAAGGTTCAGTTGATTCGAGAGAGATTGAAAGCAGCTCAGAGTCGTCATAAATCTTATACAGACATAAGAAGGAGAGATCTTGAGTTTGAAGTAGATGATCTATGTATTTGAAAGTTTTGCCCATGGAGGGGATGAAGAGGTTTGGCAATAAGGGAAATCTTAGTTCTTGATATATAGTCCCCTATAGGATTTTGAGTCATGTGAGGAAGGTAGTGCATGAACTTAAGCTACCCACAGACTTGTCATCAGTTCACCCAGTGTTCCATGTGTCGTAATTGAAGAAGTGCACGGACGATTCAGCTGTTGTAGTCCTCTGGAAAGCATAGATATTCATAATAGCCTTTCATACGAAGAATTTAAAGTAAAGATTCTTGACCATCAGATCCGTAGACTAAGGAACAAAGAAGTTCCCTTAGTTAAAGTTTTGTGGCGAAATCAGTCCATTGAGGGTGATACTTTGGAAGAAGAAGCAGACATGCATACCAAGTATCCTCACCTTTTCTCCACGAACTCAGATTCAGCTGAAGGTAACAGTCCTCCTTAATTCAGTTCTTTTCCAGTCTCAGATTCAGCTATATAGTTATCTTCACATCAATTCATGCATTCGCAGATTAGCACAGTCGCTCAGTATGTTTCAGATTCAGTTATGAAGTTGTTTTAGTTATGCATGCTAGTATCTAGCCTCAGTTCCTCCGTATCTTTAGTTTAATTAGCCTCATTCAAGGACGAATGTTCCCAAGGGGAGATATTATAATACCCCATACTTTTCTTAGCCCAGTTTAGCTCCTAGAATGTCAAGAGTCAACTTTAAAAGTGAATAACTCTTGATACAAGTAGAATTTTCCAGCTTTAGACCCTTCAATGTGTAGATAATTGAATTATCTTTCCAACTATACCAATTTTGCCTTAATCCGATACTCAGTTGAGAAGTTATGGCAATTTCGGTGAAAATAGTAGAACACCGCGATAAGCACAGCGTCGCGGTAATGGAAAAATTTGCAATTTTCAATTTCCAATAGAGCACCACGATTGGCCCGTGTCACGGTGAAATTCTAGTTCCCGTTCATCCTTTTCCGGTAGCTCACTGCGATTAGCCTATATCACACCATAATTCCCAATTAGAAAGACACCGCATTGCGGTGGAATGCAATTTTCCACTCGTCCTTTTTCAGTGGTGCAATGCGATTACGCCGCATCGTGCTAAGGGCTAAAATAGAAATTGTCCCTTTTTCCAGTAAGCCACTGCGATAGTGGCGTGTCGCGGTGGGATGAGAAATCGAGATTTTTAGTTTCGAGTAAAATTTTAAAAGGGTAATTTAGTCTTTTCCCAAGCCCCTAAATCATGAATAACAGAGGATAAAATCTATTCTAAGCCTATTATACTCACTTTTCATCAACTTTCTCTCAAAGAAACCTTAGAACATCAAACCTTCATCCATAAGAAATCCAAAATCCACCATTCTTTTTCCAAGATAGCTCAAAATTAAAGATTTCCAATTCAAGAACTTCAAGAATCTATCTTCAAGAGCACAAATAGGAACTTAAAGTTCAAGCTTCTTCATCTAGTTCATCAATTAAGGTATGTGGGGTTTTTCAACAAGGACAATCCTTTCATCCTTGTGCCCAAAATTAGTTTTAAAGTTAAATTTTATATGAAATTATATGAATTTCATTCTAAGGTTTATACCCACTTATTTCTAATTGAAGATTATGAGATTTTGAGAGATTTAGATGTTGAATTACATGTCTACTTTTGCATTATCAAGCTATTGTAGTAATTTCTAGATTTAGAATTAAATTATCAATATTTTCATTATCAAGCATGAACTTTATGATAATTTGACATGAATTTAATACATGGGTTATTAGCCCTTGTTTGAATGTTGATATTTCAAGAATGACTAAGCTTTAAGCATCCCATAATTAGTTATTTTCAGATTTCGATAAAGATTTGATCTTTTGATCTTAGTTCAGAAATAGAATCCACTTTACAGTTTCAGTTATAGTTTAAAATAACAGATATACAGTTGGTTTTCATTATAAGCCATTATACTAATTTTTAAAGTGGATTTCCAACAAAATGAGTATACTGATTAAAAGGAGTAGTATTTAGCACCGAGTTGGGTATGTTTACATGCTCAGAACTACGAGCCAACGTAAGTTCAGATTATTAAATTATTCCTATTTCTATATGGATGTCAGATACAGATATGTTCACTTATATTAGGTTATACTTCTTGGTAAGAGTATGACACCTCTCCCTAATATAAGGTTTTCCCATAAGGCAACTAGACGTTGGACACTATAATAGCTCACATAGTGTATGTCGATTAGAAGATCCTCCCTTATAGAAAGCTTTTAAAATATTTCCCTACAGCCTACAGAAAAGAATAACAGAAAAGCTTTTAGAGCATAGTGTAAAGGCTCACAACTTTATTCAAATGTTGTTTTACAAAAGATATTAGCTATTAGATTTCAGATTTCAGATTATAGATATAGAAGTGAGTCCTTCTAGACTTAGGCAGCATGTTAAAGACAAAATACTAGTACAGCTTTTAGACACTAAATGCTATGACTGACTAGATTTATATAGTATGTTTTGCTACTCATTATCATGATTCTCAGTTTTTAGTTATCAAGCTTATGTGAGTTATGTACATTTAGCATGCATTATGTTACAAATTATGATAATGTTGAGACGTTTTTTTACTTATGCATTCACCCACATATACTCAGTACAATCCAAAAGTACTGATCCACATATACGTTTATGTGCTACATTATTTCGTAATGTAGGTTTAAGTACTCAGTTTCAGTAGCGTAAGTGATTTAGGGTATCTCTATCTGTATCCCGATAGTTGGTGAGTCCTCATAGTTTGGGGACCCAATTTTTTAGTTATTCAGCTTATTAGTATAGGTGATTCAATATTTTTAGATAGTTTGAGTCAGCTGAGGGTTTGTCCTAGTGAATCTCTAGTTATTAGTATTAAAGGCTTGTCGGACTGCTAGATACAATTTAAATTTCTAGTATTGCTTGATAACACTCTTAAGTCTAGTATTTTTAGATACTATACTCAGATAATTTCAGTTAGCTCAAATAGAATTCTGCATTTTATCTTTGATTATATGTCTGTACTTCTCTATTATCAGTTTCAAATTTAGTAGAAGGCTTACATGGTTAACTTAAGGATACTCGTAGTCTTGAGCATCGTGTGATGTCTTGGGACCCATTTTTGGGGCATTAAACATTGATACCAAGTTTGTAATGCCTTGAGACTACCCCCTAGATGTCGTACAGTGCTTAGGATCACAACTAATCCCAAGCTATCCCTTGTGCTCGCATAACTCGTGAGCAACTAAATAAAATGCATAAATCTAAAATAAATAAGTGGAATAAATGTATTTAGCTAAAAATTTCAAAATAAAATGATTAAATCGATTACAACTCTGGTTATACCAAACAAAACTGAAATCAAATACATTAACTCTACTGATTGTCTATGAAGCCTCTACAAATATTGACCATAGGTAGCATTGACATGACCCCTAGCTATCCCAAATTAATATGGCTAAATAAAGAAAATAAGATGCTTCTCGAACTATGATTAACTTAAGACCTCAAATAAAAAAGACTTATCACGTGCTGACTAGAAGCTGCACACTGTCTGATTATGAGGTATGGGCTACAACTGGTACCTACATTATAAGACAATGTAGCACATGGACATATATATGGATCAGTACTTTTGGAATATACTAAGCATGTGGGGGTGAATTCCTAAGTAAAACCAATAACTCAATGTACTTATAGATTTTCAAATACTGCATGCTAAATGTAAGCGGCTCACCTTGAGCTTGAATAAACAAAGTTATGAAATCATAAACATAAGTAGTAAAGCATAATGCTTATCTTTGTGAGCAACAACACTTAGTTCTAAAAGTTTTCTTATATTCGGTCTTGGGGAGGTTCTTCTAACTGACATACACCATGTGAGTTATCATGATGTCCAATGTCTTCTCCCCCATAGGGAAAAGCTCACATTGGGGAGAGCCATCTTACCCTTGCCATTGGAATAGGACCTAATCTAAAGTGATCACTATCTATAACTTCATCCATATTGGGAATAAGCTGAACCTACATTAGCTCATAGTTCTGGGGCATATGACCTTGGACGCATACCCAACTTAATGCTAAATACTACTCCATTATTACTTAGTGCTCATACTGTAGGAAATCCACCTAAAAATAGCATAAGGGTTTATAATGAAAATCAATTATGCTTCTCTTTGCTTTAAACTGTAATCAAAATAACAAATACGGATTCCATATCTTATCTTAGGATCAAAAGATCAATCTTTCCTTTATTTTTGGTATAAAACCACCAATGAAACTTAAGATCATAATCTTCTTGAAATCTCAAACTCAGTCTTGGTATAAACTTATCAAATAAAACTTAAGAGCATGATCTTCTTAAAATATTAACACTTAAACTTAGGGATTAAAACCCATGCTTTAAAATCGTGACAATTCACAATAAAACTTCATGCTCAATATAAATCTATAAATACCTCAACAATCTCAATTCAAGATAGTGCAATCTCATTCATAATATAAATTTCATAAGTTAAAACATAAATATAAGTACTTCTTGATATACTTACATCTTTAAATCTTATGATAATTACATGCTCTAAGAATATAGAAACTTGGCTATGAACCCTAATTCAAAACAAGTAAATAAAATATTAAAATCATGCAATTTATGCTCAAGGGTGAAAGGATACCATTGTTCATAACCCCGCATACCTTAATTAGTTTTCTTTGAAATTGAAAGCTTGACTTGGAAGCCTTGGGAATGTTCTTGAATGCTTTCCCTGAACTTCTTGGATTAGAGAACTTAGATTATTGCTTATCTTGAAGAAGGAGTAATGGAGTTCTTGGTGTTCTTTAGGGGAGGTTAGGGTTTTCTTGGAGATAAAAAGTAAATAATGGGTCAACTAATGCTCCTTAGGGAATTTAATGTTGTGTTTTGGATGGTTTTGGGTGAGGAAAAATGACCCAATTGCCCTTAAATACGCAGAAACAAAAGCTAGAAAAGTATGGGAGTATGATATTGAGTGTGTTCCACTGGCTCTAGAGAACCAAAATGGAGCGTGTGCCTCGAGCTCTGGAACACCGAAATGGAGTGTGCACCGCAGGCTCATCGTGTACTACTACTGTTTTGCACTTCTAAACTTGCCCTTATACTTGTCCAAAAATTCCAAAACCTACCTGAGATGTACTTCTACACCTCCAATCATGAATCAACTTTAAAATCTCCATTCTAAGATCGAGAAGGTCGAGAATAAAATCATCAAAGTTTAGGATCTATAAAAATGTCTTAGTCCCAACACTTAGTGAAATATTCTAAGTATTGGACCCCTCTAACATGAAATAATGAGTTAAATTGGGTTAATATCTTATGGGGTCTTACACTGTATCAGCCTTATAACCATTCTTATATCATTGCATGTATTCAATGAATCAGTTCAGTTCATTATATTCAGCTTATGTATCATATTTCAGACTCAGTTATGCAATCATATTCCAAGTCAGGCATATTGAGTATATGATCTTAGTTACCATAGTACTATACTCTCAGTCTAACCAATCTTATTCGAGGATGAATGTTCCCAAGGTGGAGATATTGTAATAACCCATACTTTTCCTAGCTTGATTCAGCTCTTAGTTGCATGCTTAAGGGGCTTAAGGCTTGAAATTTTAACTAAGTGTTGGGGACATAGTCATTTTCAAGACTCATGAACATTGAGGATTTTTATTTTGGTCTTCCCGACCCTGAGATATTAGATTTTGAGTTAATTCATGTTCAAGGGTATAAGGAGCATATCTCAAGGAAGTTTTTGATTTTTCGAACGAAAATTGAGGCACGTTTGGATTTTGACTCCAGAACCTCACTGCAATAGTGGTGTGTCGCGGTGGGTATAGCGATGGGCCATTCACCACGTCACGATGTCCCTCCAAACAGCATCCCAATTATGAATTTAATCTTCTAAGTAGCAGTTAGGTCTTTTCCTATTGCCCCTAGTCATAAAAATACTAGATTAAATGTCAGTTAGGGAATTATTTGCCCACATTCTCTAATTTTACTCTCAAGAACAAACCCTAATCATCCCCCACACAAGTTCATCTATTCCATCATCTTCTCTTCCAAAAAAACCAAGAATTTAAGTTCCTTAATCCAAGAATTTTCAAGAAAACTTTCAAGATCATCACCAAGGCTTTCAAGGTCAAGGTTTCTCCACCAAGTCAAGTCTATTAAGGTATATGGGTTTAGGAACAAGGATACTCTTTCATCCTTGTGCCCAAAACTTGCTTTAAAGTTAATAATACATGAATTACAAATTAGGGCTCATACCCAAACTATCTTGTTTTGAGTTTGTGAAGATTACAAAGATGATTTAAGTATTGATGTGCATATTTATTCTCATCTATTTATGCTTTGACTTGAAGATTTATATTATGAATTAAATTTCATTATCCTGACTTGATACTGTTAAATGATTTCAAGATGATTATTAAGAATGAAGCCCTATTGTGAAATTTTAAGAATTTAAGTATAAATGCTCTAAACCCCAAGTATGAGTTTTGAGATTTCAAGAAGACTATGATCTTAAGTTTCTTTGATAATTTTTATGCCGAAACTGAAAGTAAAGATTGATATTTTGATCCTATGCTAAGACATGAAATCAATATTTGTTCATCTTGATTAATTTAAAGCAAAGAGAAGCATACGTAGTTTGCATTATACAAACCTTGTGCTATTTTAAAGTGGATTTCCTAAAAGTATGAGCATATAAGTAATATGGTAGTAGTATTTAGAACTGAGCTAGGTATGAGTCCAAGGTCACATGCCCTAGAACTACATACCACCATAGGTTTAAGTCCCATTCTGGATTAACTATAGTGATCACTTAAGGTTCTATTTCGATGGCAAGGGTAGGCAGCTCTCCCCAATGTGGGCAAGACGTTGGACTCCATGATAGCTCACATGGATTATGTTGGTTATAATAACCTCCTTAAAGAAAGAGTAAAAGTAAAGCTTTAGTACTAAGTGTTATGGCTCACAAAGTTTACTTATGTTTCATTAGTCATGTTTATGATTTTTCAGCTTTCATTTTATTCAACCTCAAAGTGAGTCATCTACACTTAGCATGCATTATTTTAAAATTTATATGTATATTCAGTTATTATTTTTCTTATTCATTTATCCCCATATGCTCAGTACATTTCAAAAGTACTGATCCACATATATTTCTATGTGTTACATTCTTTCATAATGTCAGTACCAGTTGTAGCCCACACATCATAATCAGACAGTGTGCAGCTTCCAGTCAGTAGGTGATGAGTTCTCTTGATTCAAGGGCTAGAGTCAATCATATTTTGAGAAGCATCTTGTTTTCTTTATTCAATTATGTTGATTAGAAATAGTTGGGGGTCATGTCCCGACTACCTATTGGTAATATTAGTAGAGGCTTTATAGTCAGTCAGTAGAATTGATGTATTTGATTTTAGTTTCATTTTTTATAACCAGAGTTGTAATTGTTTTAATAGTTTTATTTTGAAGATGTTCAACTAAAGACATTTCTTCCACGTATTTATTCAAGTTTTATATATTTAAATCAGTTGCTCAAGCAATATGCCAGTTCATGGGATAGGTTAGGATCACTTGTGGTTCCAAGCATCGTGTTACAACTAGGGGGTAGTCTTAGGTGGTGACATGCACATCATTAATAGCTTGACTGAGACTTTTTCCAACCTTTCCAATGCCTAGGAAATAACCTTTCTTACCATCAACAAAGGAGATATTGCCTTGTTCATGGTCTTTGAGCTAGAGAAAGTTTCAACTCTTCCACTCATTATTTAGAACAAACACTATCCATGTACCAATTGTGGCTACTTCCTATTTCTATACATGACAAATACAATTATTTGTTAGCTTTGGGAACATATTGCAACTTGAGTTCCCAGTTGGATGACAAAGAAAGATCAAATTTTTCTTGGTCCAAGTAGGTAGACCAGCATTACTTTTCTTTTATTCAAAAAGTCTTCTCAATTTTTTTATAGCAGCCAGTCTTGAAGGACATGAGTCTTGTATATGTCCATTTGTACCACAGTGGGTGCACAAAAGATTTTTCTTTGTAGAATTATACTTGTTATGTGAGTTATATGGTACACTCAAACTTTGGAATCCAAGACCTCTTTTGTTGTAAAACCTTTGACTTATGAGACTAGTCAGGACTTGAGAGGAGGTTGTCTATTTGAGATCCTTCTCAAGCTTAGCTTTAATTTGAACCAGGTCCCTCTTACGTTAGAGTTCCTTTCAAGAGATACAGTTACATCAACATTTTCCTTGGCCACCATCTCCTCCAACTCAAACTGAATCCTGCTACCTTTTCTTTTTCTATTGAGCTGAAGTATTTCACTAAGATTTTCATTCAACATATCATTCTTAAAAAAATGGATTGATATTATTCTTGTAATTTAGACATTTTTTCAATTAACTCCACCTTTTCTACTTCAAGTTCATCAATGTTTTACTTAGTGACTCCTTATATTTTTTGAGCTCACACAAAGAATCTATCAACAAAGTAGCAAGAGATCTTTATTCCTTAGATGAGTAATCTTTAAGATTTTTTTTGATGTCTGATGTGTGTGTATATGCTAACACATTTGAGGCTTTTAACTCTAAATAATTGCAAGGTCTTGAGCAACTTTAGTTATTTTTTATTATTTTATGTTTGATTTTGTAGTTTAAGCTGATATGATAGAGAACTAACAACAATGGAAGAAAAAAGGTTGAAATTTGAATAAATCTAAAGACAAGTGTAGCTGACGACATTTGTGATAAGTCGTCAACCCTGTGATAAGCTATCAGGTTGGTCGTCATCAGTAGACAGAGAATTGGCCTAAAGTGGAAGTTGTAACAACATTTTGTGATAAGCCATCTAGGGTCTGATAAGTTATCAAGTTTGTCGACAACCTTAAATAGGGAATGAGTTCCATCTGGTAGAATCGACGACATTTTATGATAGACCATCATAATGGTGATAAGTCATCAGGAATACCATCATACTTAGGCAAGACATGAGAATTGGAGCAAAAGTGTGACGACATTTTTGATAAGTCGTTACAGTCCTAATAAGCCATTAGAAGTTGTTGTCAACCTAAGACAGGACTAGTGCAGATTTGAAGAAGACCTGACGACATTCTTGATAAGTCATCAGGATCCTGATAAGGCATCACCAATAGTCGTCGTCTATTCCGAGAAAAAGTTATAACCTTGATTTTGTCTCCTTATTAAGGGTAAACTATTTAAAGTTTTGTTTTAGGGTTTTTTGGATATTATTGTAATTATTATTATTATTATTCCGCACAAGGTCGAGACCTTGAGTTTGGGACAGCATTTTTTGGATATTTTCTCTCTTTACTTCTTGACTTTAACAACACAACTATTTTTAAGAGATTATTATCAATATTTTGGGATTTTTCCTTTGTGATCTAATCTGTGATTCACTAGTTATTATTCATCTCTGTAAGTTTATCTTTCGAATCATGAATTCAATTATGTGTTTCGTTCGTTACATCATGAGTGGCTAAACTTCATTAACCTGAGCTATGGGATCTAGGGTCAGGTCTTGATGAG
Organism: Capsicum annuum; assembly: GCF_002878395.1. Classification (NCBI taxonomy): domain Eukaryota; kingdom Viridiplantae; phylum Streptophyta; class Magnoliopsida; order Solanales; family Solanaceae; genus Capsicum; species Capsicum annuum. The sequence goes on along the minus strand of NC_061119.1, from coordinate 49,968,713 downwards.
GTGCTAAGTATTCAAGATTCAAAAAGTGGTAGGATTTCTTGATAATTCTAAAGTTGTAATTAAGTCTGTTGGTTGCAAACAGTAGACATACCTATTTTGATTTGCTTGAGAAAGAAATCAAATATAGTAGGAAGTAAATTATTAACAGGGACTCGGAAATACTTCATTTAATAATCAACGTTGTAACAAGGTTGGTTAACCTGAGGTAAAATCTGGGCAGTAAATAGAAATTCCCTAAGTCTGAGAGAATTAGGGAATTAAATGCTTAAGTAGGTCGAGAGACATTTAAGCATAACATCAATAAACATAGCTTGTGCTCCTACCCACCATGAGAATCTTGAATCACTTTTAGCATTTTTCATGTACCGGAAGCCCTAGTGAACATAATTTTGGCTATTTCATAAACTCTTGATTTACAAACACCAAAAGTAAAGTGAAAAACAACAACTTGTTAAACAAAAACCCCCCATTTCAAGAAATATTAAACTATCAGTGGATTAAATCGCAAATAACTTGAGTTCACACCATAGGCCCTGTGGGATTCGACCCCAACATAATTGGGTTTTATATTGACAACGATCGCTTACACCCATTTAAGAGTGTAATTTGGGCGTTATCAAAAATGGTGCTGTTGCCGGGGAATATGGTTGTAAGTTGAAGTTTGTATGCGTTAATTGACTGTTAGTTAAGTTTCTCAGATTTATGTTTATTTGTTGTTTTTGTTTATTTGCAGGATTTTATAGTGTATTCCAAGCACCAGAGTTCTGGAGAAACATTATTACAACTAAATCCAGAATCAGAACGAATAGGAAGAATGGCAGAACAGCAAGAGGCTGACAGACTGGCAGCCTTAGCTAGAGCTCAGGTGAATATGCAAAATATCGAGAAATATGCACGACATCCAAACCCTGAGGACGAAGATTTAGGGGACGATGAGTTATTGAACCCTGGTAACCCAAGGCATGCAGAGCAGATAGCTACACGAGTGCCATGTAATGTTAATTGGAATCGTCCATTCCAAAGAAGACAAGAGTACCAGCCGGTCCAGTATGATCTAAATGATGATGATGATAGCATGGAGGGGCAGGTGCAATAGGTGCAATTATTCCTCCACCGTTAGCACCTGGAGCCAAGTTCAACATTACGAGTACTATGATCCAACTCCTCAATCTGAAGGGGTTTTTTTTGGCCTTCTTAGGGATGATCCGAACCTGCATCTAGTGAATTTTGACACCATTTACAAATCGTTTGATAACCCACAAATGGGCCAGAACGCTATCCGGTTGAGGTTGTTCCCATTGTCTCTGTCTAGGGAGGCAACATTGTGGCTGAATGAGATTACGCCTAATTGCATCACCCACTGGAGACAATTGAAAGAAGCATTACTAGAACAATTTTTTCCACCCTCCAGGAGGGTATAGTTGAGGGATGAGATCAGTAATTTTAGACAGCTTCCTACTAAAGCTTTCCATGAGACTTAGGAGAGAATTCAAGAAGAAGCTAACAAAATGTCCGAACCACAATATGACGGACCTACACTTGATGGAGACTTTATACAGGGCCCTTAACTTTGTAACAAAGTCAATTATAGATAATGTTGCTGGTGGTTCATTTGTTGATCTGTCTTTTCAAGATGCCTCAGTTATGCTAAATAGGATAATGAAATAGAGTCGGGCTTGGCATACCAGGAAGTCTATGGTAGCAAGCCCCACTATTTCTATTAGTATGTCTGTTGAACAATGTAGGAGAGATGAGGAGTGGGATCAATACATGGCCCATCTAAAGACTCAAATGGACTTGCTCACCAAGCACTTATTGTGAGGAAAGACTGAGAAAGTAAAAGTTGTAACATCTCAAGACCGAGTGGATGTGGAACATGAAGAAAAAGCAAATTATGTTAATAATCAAGGGGGTTTCCGAGGCAATATCCAAGGAAATCAAGGTCGGAATGTTTATGACAAGCCTGGTTACAAAGACAGTAAGCAAGGAAACTGGAGAAGCAATAATGACAGAAGTGGTTTATATGTTCCTCCGGGAAATTAGGAAGCTGCTGCAACTAGCTCTGGAAAGATGTCCATGGAGGACATAATGGAGAAATTATTAAAGGGAGTTAAGGCCACCAACTCTGGTGTAACCACCATGAAGACCGATCTGACATCCATCAATCAGTTGGTGCACTCACACTCCACTGCCGTCAAACAGTTAGAGCAGCAGATGAGCCAAATTTCCACTGCATTTAACTAGAGAAAGAGTAGAACATTACCAAGAGATACAGTTCAAAATCCATGGAATAATGGATCATGTATGGAGATTACCACTAGGAGTGGTAAAATATTACCTGGCCCTTCTATGGGCAAATCTGTAGATGGTGAGGTGGTTGTTGATAAATCCAAAGAAAGCAATCCAGTGGAGTCTGAGAAGCTGGATAGTTATGTTAATGCTTCGGAGAATGAAAGAAAGAAGGAAGAGGAAGTGGTGTTGAAAACTATCCCAAGACCACCACCTCCTTTTTCTCAACGATTGAAGAAGAAGGCTGAGGATGCAAAATTCAGCAAATTCCTGGCAATGCTCAAGCAATTGGCAATAAATGTGCCTTTGGTTAAGGCACTTGAGCAAATGCCATGATACATAAAGCTCAAAAGGACCTTGTGACCAAGAAATGGAAGGTTAGCCATGAGCTGAAGGATAATCTTCTCTATTTTGGTGCTATCTCTACACGGTTTTTAGTACAGCAAAGGCAGACCCGGGAGCATTTACCATTCCGTGTACTATTGGTTCCCTGAAATTCACCAAAGCATTATGCGATCTGGGAGCCAGTATAAACCTAATACCACTTTTTATGTACAAGAAACTGGGTTTGGGGAATCCTACCCCATCAAATATGCGGTTGGTAATGGCAGATAGGTCTGTGAAGCAGCCTGTGGGCATATTACATGATGTTTTAGTAAAGGTAGCCGATTTTATTCTACCTGCTGATTTTGTAGTCCTAGATTGTGAAGTGGACTTTGAAGTGCCCATCATCTTGGGTAGACCATTCCTTTCAACCAGGAGAGTGATCATAGACATAGAGCTAAATGAGCTGAAGTTCAGGCTAAATGATAAAGAAGCACGCTTTGAGATACACTCATCTATGACTCAGCAAAAAGAGATGGGTGTTTTCTTGATCATTTATGTATTCTATGAAGATGATAAAGGGGTATCAACAGGTTGTCTTGGCGAAGTCTGAGTAGTCAAGATAACCAAGTCGTGCCGCGATAGTAAATCAGGTGCTATTGGGAGGCAACCCATAATTTTATATTCCAGTAAATTTTTTATTTTTTTTAGTTAGGATTTAGTTCAAAGAAGGTGGAAAACTGATGAAATCAGCAGAAAAGGTCCTGACGGCATTCATGATAAGCCGTCAAAACTGTGATAAGCTATCAAAATTGTCATCAGAGAGGCCAATTTTGAATTGAAGTTCTGTTAAGGCTGACGAAATCCATGATAGGTCATCACACTTATGACAAGACGTCATAAGATGTCATCAGAAACTAACTTAACAACCAAATCTGGGCCAATTATAAAGATCCGACCCGGGCCCAGTCGAACCTTTCCACCTTCCCACTTGTTTTTAATTCCTTTTAAGTTAATTCCCTTTAATATAGAGAGTATTTTATTTCCTTATTCAAATTTTTTTCCAAGTAAAACAAAAAGCGAGTTTCCTTATGTATGGGTTTGCAATTAAAATCAAGAATTTCTTCCTACTTCCTCTTATGCGTGTAATCACATTGAAGGCTCCCATCAGGTATGCTCTAAATTTGACTTTTCTTTTCAATTTGTAAGGGATAGATTGATGACAACTCAAGTTCCCAAGAGACTTGAACCAAGTTAAACTAGAAAAGGGGCTGAAATTCTAAACTAGGGTTTGTTGTGCAAGCCTAAGGCTTAAAATTTAGCTTACAAATCAGAACTCGCGTGGATTTTAAGAAATAATGGGACCAAAAATTGAGTTAAAATCAAAAGTGGGGTTTTGATAAGAGCTAACGATATTCATGATAATCTATCACAACTGTGATGGCTTATCAGAAATATCGTCAAAGGTTTTTAAGAATGAAGTGAGTTCTGTTTAGAGCTGAAGACATTTATGATAGGCTATTATATTTGTGACGTCTTATCTGTAATGTCATTAAAAGTTGATAAATTTTTGTAGGTTCTGTCTAAGACTGGCGATAATTATGATAAGCTATCACAGTCATGATGGCTTATCAAGAAATGTCATCACACCTAGAACCTGAAGCATGAATAAACCTTTTCAAAGGATATGAAGCTTAATTGATTAATGTGTTTGAGTTTAGGCTCTTGAGGATTGACTAATGGTTTTTCTATTGCTACAGGAACCCTATAATGGCACCCAAAGGAAAGATCCCTATGATTACAAAGAAGGAATAACAGAAAAGTGTATGCCAAAAGCTCATCGATGAGGAGTCTGATTATGAAAAGAAAGAACCTATGCTCAGGAAGTGAAAGAAGAAGAAAAGCCCTAACCATCCTCCACCACCCCTACTATTTGAGGTGGAGGATAGTGAGGACACTGAAATAACAACTGCTTCTGAGCAGGAGGCATCTGAACATTCTGAACATAAGCATCATGAGTCTGAACATATTGAATCTGAAGAGAAAAAACATGAAGAGTATAAGGAGCTTGAGTCTGAGGGAACAGCATCTGAATCCCCTTCTACAGAAAAACAAGATGATGAGGAGTATCCAATTTGGGGAAAACTTATCAAATATAAGAACCCCAAAGTTTGAGACAATGCTAGATGGAAAATTCCCAAAGCAGATGGCATCTTCACTATTGGGCTATGCAGAACTGATAGAAGAAAGACTAAAAGACCGATTCAGGAAGAAACAAGGATTATCACCAAAGGTTTGCATAGATATATTAAAGCAGAATAGAAGTTCCAAGAGTACGGATTTGGACGGACTACAAAAGGCGAAGCTCATTTTGCCCTGCACTATTCTGAGAGTTTTACACGAACTACCAAGCTCAGTTAGAAAACATATGTAGGTCAGGAGAAAGAGTTGCAGACCAGCCCTTATTTGAGAGAGTTTAGGCAAGGGGCGTAAGGGTTGATATCTCAATTAGAACCATCAACAGGTTCTTGAATGGCCCCAACTTTACTCCTCAGGCCACTTCACCATTAGTCTATGATCGGATTAAAAATTAGGAAAATCAACGTTCGTGGTTAGCCAACATCATAGTCGAAGGGGAACCAGCATGGGTGACCAACCCAAACAAAAGAATCTATAAGTCCTCTTTGACTCAAGAGGCAAAATTTTGGTGGGGTGTAGTGCATATCTGGCTGATGCCCATTGATGGAGACAACATTCTGGTTTACGACCGAGAAATCCTAGTAGCAAGCATGGTGTAGCATCTCCCCCTTAATTTTAGGGACATCATTGTTGATTATATGGATATTAGAATGTCAAGAACCAACATTGGTTATCCTTTCCCATGTCTTATTATAGAGTTATGCCAAGCTACTAATGTGCCAGAGATTGCAGGGGTTGATGATAACTTTCCTGCCCGAAAGACCCACAATCCCATACGGTATGATGAAAATCAGCCAGGACTGAGACTTGATAGAGATGTAAAGGTAGTAGCAGACCCTCCAGTTACAGTTGTTGGTTCAACACCTAATGTGGAAGTGCAATATTCTGAGACTGCGCAGCCAACTTTTTTAGCACAAGCAGATTCAGTGCCTTAGAATGAACCCTATCCTTCAGCTACTAAAGCATCAGCAGGGTTTGTATTTCATCTGATCGATAGTAGAAAAGTGGCCAAACAAGCCAAATAATGTGAGGTAAAGCCACATGCTTTTGCCAAACAGTTTGTCGTAGTAGTGGACAAGAGAATCAAGGCTGCCCTTGAGCATTTCGTGACTTTACCTAGACGGGTTGTAGATTTAGAGAACCGATTTGATGCACAGGCAAAATAAATGTCAGGGGATGATCTTGTTAAATTCAGAGCGGCCTTGAACAAGGTAAAAACAGATGTTGGGGTATTGCAGTAGCACCAATTTATGGTGTCGACAGATCTGGCTATGCATGAATCTGAGGAAAAAATTCCAATGCTTGACCTCACTGGAGATTCACCAAAGAAAAAGAAGAAGAAGGGGTAGCGGAAGGGCAAAGATAAAAGAGAAGACCCTGACAGCGAGGAATAAAGAAGAGTGAAAAAAGAAGGTGAAAAAGAAGGCCAAAAAAGATGATTTGATAAAAGCAAGAATGGAGTCCCTAGTGGACAATGAGAGATGGGAAGAGGCTTTGAAAGCCAGGGCTACAAGTGCCTCATCTAGCAGATGCCCTACCACTGCAAGGCTAGAAGCTCCCAATGGAGAGAAGGTAGCAGATGATGCAGCAGCAGGGTCAAAAACCCATGAACCCTGGGATTGATCCATTCCAGGTATACTCTAACCCTTAGTTTAGCTTTATTTTTAATTTTAAGTTGACAGTGTAGGGTAGGATGTTGTTGTAACAATTTTTGGAAGATAATTAGGAGTAATACAGGTACTGAAGAAAGTTAGCTTATTTTGTGACTTTTGAGCACCTCTCCATTTATCTGAGTTTATAACTATGTGAATTTCATTCATCTGTGATTGTGGTGCATCTTTTTATGGCATTAGTCTAGCAACTTGATGATTTTGCTGAACAAATTACATGAATTGGATAAATAGTGATATGCAATGTAATTGTGTGTCATGTGTGTGAGGTCTTACTCAGCTCCTGTTGTGTGCCGAATCTAGAACTTGCCTTGTTAGTCCTGCCTAGGTTATAGGATAGGGGTTAGGAAAGGATCATAGGCCATTTTTTATTGTAACCCACTTTCAGCCTAAATGACCTTCCCAATATGAATAATATCCCTTGATCCCTGATTTGAGCTTATATGCCTGTTTCTTTTTGTGAAACCTCTAACCTTTCCATTTACCTTATAGTGAACCTATTTTGGCCCTAGTCCTCCTTAGACACTGTGCACCTTGACTTAGGCAAATAGTCTAAGTTAAGGGTGGATATTATAGGGGTGCGTGATGAAAAATGAGCATGAAGAGAGGTAGAATAAGAGAAAAGAATAAAAAATTAGGTGCGGTGAAAAAGGAATAAGAAAAGAGAAAATTGTGTTAAAGATGATAAAAAGATAATATGATGATTGAAAAGATCGTATCCATCTTGAGTATGTGTGATCAATAAAAGAAGAGGAAGAAAAGAAGGTTGAGAAGTGAAACCCTAAAAGTTTAGTGTAGTGTAAAGGAGGCATAGTCACTCTAAAATATCCATGAATATCATACCAGCCCGTAGCCTACATTACAAGCCTAATAAAAGCCCTAAAGTGATCCTAACTGACCTACTTAAAGATTTGGGTACTGACTATAAGGGAAAGCCTATGGCATTTGACATGCAGTGTTTGGAACTTTATACTGAGAGTGAGATTTGTGATTATCCCTATGTTTATGTATTTGAATTCTGATATAAGTGAAAAACGGATTTCTTTGTTGTGAGGGCACATTGGGTATGTTGCTAAGTCACTGACTATTTCAGATAGTGTGATCTTGGTATGGCATAATTGTTATTGCTGAATTTTTGTCGTATCTTGATGTTTGTGAGTTGCATGGTTGTTCTTTAAAACATCAACAATGAGTTTTAAATTGACTAACCTTAGAGATGATGAAATTATTCTTAACTAATATAAGTAGTTAGCTTCCAAATTGTACTTTGTATTCTCTTAGTTATGTTTTGGTTGCTTGAGGACAAGTATTTGTTTTAAGTTAAGGGTGTTGATGTGTGAGCATATGCTAACACATTTGATGCTTTTAACTCTAAATAATTGCAAGGTCTTGAGCAACTTTAGTTATTTTTTATTAGTTTATGTTTGATTTTGTAGTTTAAGCTGATATGATAGAGAACCAACAATAATGGAAGCAAAAAGGTTGAAATTTAAAGAAATCTGAAGACAAGTGTGGATGACGACATTTGTGATAAGTCGTCAGCCCTATGATAAGCTATCAGGTTGGTTTTCATCATTAGACAAAGAATTGTCCTAAAGTGGAAGTTGTGATGACATTTTGTGATAAGCCATCCAAGGTCTGATAAGTTATCAAGTTTGTCGACAACCTTAAATAGGGAATGAGTTCCATCTGGTAGAATTGACAAAATTTTATGATAGACCATCATAATGGTAATAAGTCATCAGGAATGCCATCAGACTTAGGCAGGACATGAGAATTGGAGCAAAAGTATGATGACATTTCTGATAAGTCGTCACAGTCCTGATAAGCCATCAGAAGTTGTTGTCAACCTAAGATAGGACTAGTGCAGATTTGAAGAAGACCTGACGACATTCTTGATAAGTCATCAGGATCCTGATAAAGCATTACCAATAGTCGTCGTCTATTTTGAGAAAAAGTTGGAACCTTGATTTTGTTTGCTTATTAAGGGTAAACTATTTAAAGCTTTGTTTCAGGGTTTGCTGGATATTATTGTAATTATTATCACTATTATTCCGCACAAGGTCGAAACCTTGAGTTTGGGACAGCATTTTTTGGATATTTTCTCTCTTTACTTCTTGACGTTAACAACACAACTATTTTTAAGAGATTATTATTAGTATTTTTGGCATTTTTACTTTGTGATCTAATCTGTGATTCACTAGTTATTATTCATCTCTGTAAGTTTATCTTTCAAATCATGAATTCAATTATGTGTTTCGTTCGTTACATCATGAGTGGCTAAACTCCATTAACTTGAGATACGGGATCTAGGGTTAGGTCTTGATGAGGTGCTAAGTATTCAAGATTTAAAAAGTGGTAGGATTTCTTGATAATTCTAAAGTTGTAATTAAGTCTGTTGGTTGCAAACAGTAGACACACCTATTTTGATTTGCTTGAGAAAGAAATCAAATATAGTAGGAAGTAAATTATCAACAGGGACTCGGAAATACTTCATTTAATAATCAGCGTTGTAACAAGGTTTGTTAACCTGAGGTAAAATCTGGGCAGTAAATAGAAATTCCCTAAGTCTGAGAGGATTAGGGAATTAAATGCTTAAGTAGGTCGAGAGACATTTAAGCATAACATCGATAAACATAGCTTGTGATCCTACCCACCATGAGAATCTTGAATCACTTTTAGCATTTTTCATGTACCGGAAGCCCTAGTGAACATAATTTTGGCTATTTCATAAACTCTTGATTTACAAACACCAAAAGTAAAGTGACAAACAACAACTTGTTAAACAAAAACCCCCCATTTCAGGAAATATTAAACTATCAGTGGATTAAATCGCAAACAACTTGAGTTCACCTTATATTCCCTGTGGGATTTAACCCCAACCTAGTTGGGTTTTAAATTGACAATGATCGCTTACACCCATTTAAGAGTGTTATTTAAGTGTTATCAATGTCCAAAATGGTTACCTTTTTATCTTCATTATCATACCTGGCCATCAGGGCAAAAAGTAAGTCATAATCTGAACATCATACTCCACCACCATTATAGAGATATTTTCTTTCTTTTCTAATTCATTAGACTTATTAGAAAAGTCCCCCCAAGATGCAAAACCTTTCTTCCTATTCTGTCAGTAGTAGCTCTTCTATTATATTTGTCAGTAACCCAGTTATTCTTATTCTCTCTTACTCCAACATTCTTGACATACCCTTTGTAGTCTACTTTATGAAGGGAGCAATCTTTGATGAAGTGCCCTGGCTTGCCACACTTGTGACAAGTGTCATTTCCCTTTTTGTCCCTGTTATATCTTCTTGATTCTTCTCTTCTGGGAAGTGAACCAATTCTTCTCATGATTTTGAGAAATCTCTTGGTGATATAGGCAGTCTTCTAATCTTTAGCACTAGATTCCTTTTTTATTGACTTTATCACTAGATTATTTTCTTTTTTTGGTTCACTTTTTGCTCTATCATGTTGCTTCTTGAGTTCATATGTCTTTAGGCTCCCAATCAGTTCATGCATAGTTAGGGTTTTTAGGTATCTAGCTTCAGTTATCACATTTACCTTACTTTCCTATGACTTAGGTAAAATACTAAGAATTTTATAGACATATTTGGTAGGTATGATTGTCTCACCAAGATAGTGGAGCTCATTATTAATAGCAATGAACCTGGTGTACATTTCTTGTATGGTTTCACTCTATTTCATGCTGAATGTTTCATACTGAGTTGTTAGTATGTCGACTTTAGAATCCTTGACTTGACTGGTTCCCTCATGGTCTGTTTTTAAGAATTCCCATATTTCCTTTGCAGTTTTACAAGCTGAGATCCTATTATATTTATCAGGACCAATTACACAAACAAGGAGATTTTTTTCCTTGAAATTTTTCTCTATCTTCCTCCTGTCAATTTTATCAAACTCCTTTCTTATTTTAAGAATAGTTGAAGTAACATCACTTACTTTCACTGTCTTAGCGGGAATGAAAGGTCCATCTTCTATAACATCCCATAATTCATAGTCCTCAGCCATGATAAAGTCATGCATACGAGTTTTCCACCACCCATAATATTGACCATTAAATTTTGGTGGCCTAGTGGTGCATTGACACTCTTCAAGATTTGGTGGTATAACCATTTAGACGATCCTTCCTAGGCGTTCAACTTTTAGGAAGAATACCAAATAAAGAACTACATGAATAAACGACCAACCTAAGGACCTGGTCCCAACTATCGTATGCAGTGATGAAAAATATTGAAAGTAAAAAAATTGTAAGAAGTAATGCACATATATAATATTTTACTTAGAAACTCCTTACTCAAGGGAGAAAACCATGACCTACCACGTAGGATTTCCAAATACTTCACTAAGTTTAATAAACCTTGAATATAGACTCCATGGTTCAAGTATTAACCTCTTATCCCTTCTTTAACTTGTAATAACTTAATTACAACAAACTCTAATGCAATAACTCTACTACACAAACTGACACAGCTAACTCTAACTAAATTAGTACCAAGCTAACTCTAGCATTTATGTAAACTAACTCTAGATGACATTTTCAACAACAACAACTCACTGAGAATAAACCTACTATTAATGTAAAAGAGGAGTAGGCAATTTTTACAAACATAAAATAAGGATTTAAATACAACAAGAGCTTGAGACACAAAAGATGGTTAAACAGGTCCCTATTGCAAGTGAGGCTTTGAATCAAAAGTTGCTTCAAGAGATATTTAATGTTGTTTGCATATGAAAGCTTAGATTTTCTTGTTGTAATATATTGCATATATATGATACAAGAAATATAGGATGTCTCTGATTGGCTGGCGCAAAAAGGTATACAACCTTGCCACCAACTTCCCACCAAAATGGTACTTTTCCAGCTATAATGCTAATGGAATAAAAGAGACATGGATAGAATGAACCTGGTCCCTGAGAAGTTACAGTTTTGTCTTTAAGGACTCTTTATGAACCAAGATCCGAGTTGATAGTATGTCAATCATCAAAACTAAGGACTTAAAAATTTCATTGTCAGTGTTGTTTTCCATTGATCTAGAAAATGAGTGAGAAAGTAGTACTTGAGAAATGATTTGCTATTATGTAATGTTAGCGGATTCTTATGCGATTGTTATGTCTTGGCTGAACTATTTCCTAAAGAAGTAGTATAAAGTTTCTTGCTAAGTTACTCTGTCATTAGCATATGATATTTAGGATTTTGTGATCAGTTAAATTCTTGTAACACCTCGGGTTTTTAGTCCTTGAAAATTTCTTAAATTTTATCCTCAATGCCCCGATTACGACTTCCCATACGAGTTGTGGGGAGTCTTGATGAATCTTAGGGACCCAATAATAACCTAAGCAGTAAGTTTGTGACTGTTCTAAGTACGAGTAGCTCACTGAAAGTCATAAGAACTCATTACAAGTCATTGGGTATAAATTATATGATGCCCAGTGTTTACCCCTGATGGGTTTTATGTTGACTCCGACTAGACCCTATGAGGTGTAGGTGTAGGTCTCCTATTAGGTGGTTTGAGGTTGGTGAAAATAAGTTATTTTCCCCTAATTTGGTTCACCAAACCATAGAGAATGTGAAGGTGATTTGGGATAGACCTAAGGCCACCCAAAGTTGTCAAAATTCTGACACGAATGTAAGGAAATAGGAGTTAGAGTTCAGTGTTGGTGATCGGGTATTCTTGAAGGTATATCCAATGAAAGGAGTGATGTAGTTTGGTAAAAAGGAGAAACTTAGTCCACATTATATTGGTCAGTACTTGGTTTTGAAGAGGGCTGTTGTATATGAATTAGAGTTACCTTCTAGTTTAAGATCCATTCGTTTGATGTTTTATGTTTCAATGTTGAGAAAGTGCGTGGGTGATCCTTCAATGGTGGTTCCTTTAGAGTAGGTGGTTATTTTAAATTCCTTGTCCTATGAGGAAGTCCCGATTAAGATTTTGGATCAGAAAGTTCGTTGTAGTGGACTAAGGATGTAGTTTCAATCTAGGTTCTTTGGAGGGATCAAAAGTTTGAGGAAGCTACATGGGAAGCCGAGGAGGAAATGATATCCAAGTATCCATACTTGTTCTCCTCGGAAAATCGTGCTTGAGGTATGTGTATTCCTTAACATCTTTATTTTTTTGACTTGGTTAAAGGAGATTATGATTTCCTTGGTATCTTTGTTTTCTGTCTTTGTTAAAGAAAAGTGTCATCATATTGGAGTCAAATCATGCTAATAAATACTTTGTACTATCATTTGAGGTGAATGATACTAAGGGGGAGTATGTAACACCTCGGATTTCTGGTCCATGAAAAATTCAAAATTTATACTCATTATCATGATTAAGACTTCCCTTACGAGCCATAGAGAGTCTTTATGGGTTTTAGGGACCCAATTGTAACCTAAATAGTAAGTGTATGACTAAGTTATGCTCGGAGTATGAGTATCTCACTTAGAGTCATCGAGACTCATTACGAGTCATTGGGTGCAAATCGTAGGATGTCTAGTGTTTACCTAAAATAGCTTTTGTGTTAACTGTGACTGGACCCTATGAGTCGTAGGGTCCCATTATGAGTTGTATCAATTAATTCGTAGGGTCAAAAGTGTGTGGGTGCCGTAGAAACCATCTTGGTTACAACTCGTGGTATGGAGTCGTAATAAGACCTTATAAGCCGTATAGTGACGACCCGTAGTCACTAACGATTAAATTTAAGCTTTTAATTTGGGGTCACTTTGGACAATTCCCTCATTAACCAATTAAAACCCCACATTCATAAAGCACTTAAGAGGGGTTATTTCTCATTCATAACACAATCAAACACTTCCAAAGCTCTCTCAAGTCTCTCAAGCAGCCATACTTAGGGTTTCCAAGAAGTAAGTCATCCAAGGGATCAAGGGTTGAATTATGTACGTGAAACATGGTATTTTAGTCTTGTTACCCTTCACTAATTGCTAATTGTTTAAAAGAATATATTTTTAAGTGTTGTTCGCCTGATATTGATATTGGTTTTGAAAGATAGGTTGAGGGTTTTGAATGACTGTTGTTTATGTAATGTTTCATTTTTTTCCCTACACGGGTTATGTTTAAATGGTGGTTTTAAAATCAATTGATGCATGGGTATAGTGAATAAATTAAGGGATTGTGATTTTCCAAAATTTGTGACTTTTGAAGTGGTTATGACCTCGGACTCATATTGTAAAATTGGTTTTTGAATATGAAAAGTATGCATATTGAACTACTTTTGAACTATTGCATAAAGTTAAAAATGAAGCATAATAGTTTTGAAATTGAACCTTATGGGGTTGTGTAATTCCCCAGGCTAATGTATAATTGAACCAAGAGGGTTATTAATTCTCCAATTTATGAAATTATTTTGGCATGTTGATATTACCTTGCAAGTGTAATTAGTATGACGATACCAATAATGCTTGAATATGTATCATGGTTTAATGAATGGAAATTTGTGATAATTGTTTTAATTGGGCTTTAATGAGGGTTTTATAGCTGTGTCATGAAAGTGGAGGTCCCAGGGGACCAACACTGGAAATTGTAGTTACCAACACGGGGGTCTATATGATCGGCAGGTTCTAGTCTCTTTTATTAAGATCATTTGATTGGGAGATTTGAGTTCCCCACATTATATTACATGATTTATTCCTTGTGTCACCTTGATATGCCGGGAGTTTCGATTCCCCCATAATGCATATTTATACCCTCTAGTTTATGTGGCCACACGCATTAGAGCCCTACCAGTTAGGGGAGAGCTGGGCCAATATAGCATGTGGGTGCCTTCTTATGTTATGACGATTTAGCTACACAATCTAGGCTAAATTTTTAAAGTTCATGATAAGCCTTGTTTCCTACCCCAGCACATAAAGTATATACATGTATTTACATATGATTATGTGTATTAGATTTTGGACAGGTTTTGAATTAATATTAATGGAATTATTTTATCCCTTATCCCTAAGTTACATGCTACCGCTCCAACAACTAACCATATCTAGATGTATCCCCACACAATTCAGGTATCGCATATAGCTCTATTTTTCCTGTACAGAGTTAGGTGGATCGACTCGGTTCTTCGATTCATTGTGGTGAAGTGGTGAGCTTTCATTATCCAAAAGACTTAGACATTTCATTCTCTATTATCATAGACTAGAATTAAGAGTTTTCATTAATATTAACATTATCATTATCATTGTCATCTGTCAAAGTCGGGGATATGTCTCGACCAAGGCTGGTTTTTGGTTCTTTTGTTAGAAGGCTTTATTGGATTACTATTCACTTAGGTGATGTTTGTCAGTTGTCTCGGCCGGTTACTAGTTATTAGTCACAGACTTATCTTTTATTCTTTAATCTTACCTTGTGATATCTTGTTATATATTCAAAATTCATTCGATATTGGGGATATCGTGTTTTTTGGTTAGGTACAAGGGATGATCTCCGGTCCCTAGTAGACTTGAGATACTCATCATGGCCAGGACCTAGTTTGGGTCATGGCAATTCTAAAATTGTAAGGTTGTGGTTGTGTTGTGTTGTCTTGTGTTGTGTTGTCTTGTGTTGTGTTGTGTTGTGTTGTGTTGTGTTGTGTTGTACTGTTATGTATTAATGATATAAACCTTTGAATGTATTGGTAAATTTCTTTGTTGTTTTTAGTTTTATTTTATTATTTTGATGGTGTTGCTACTTGGCATTTGATGTTTTTGTAACATGGAATTTCATGGTTTATCAAGAAGTTCTTAGCAGTTCCATGGCTGAGCGAAAAGATGGTGAGGAAGTTTTTGTTTTCCTTTACTTTACCATTCGATCGTGTTTATGTCTTGACCCTGTCTTTACTCGTGCTGAGGCTGATCAATTGTCATGACCCAAACTAGAACCTGACCGTGATGGGTATCTCAAGTTTGTCAGGGACCGGAGATCACCCTCTTACACTTAACCAACAACACAACATCCTCAATGTTGGATGAATTCTGAATATGTAACAAGATAACATAAGAATGAGATTAAAGATATTTAGACCACTTCTATAATCCATCAATCGAAAACTGGCCAAATGACTTACCAACAACACCCAAGTCCACGGTAATCCAACAAAGCCTTCAAAACTAAGGACCAAAATAGAATTCCAACAAAGTATCGGTACATGCCCCGACAATAGCCAAAACAAGTCAAAACAATTTGAGACAAACACACTAAAACATGAAATGTAGACTTCCGATGTATGGAAGCTCACCACTTTAATGTCAACTCACGAACTAGCCCCAAATCCAAATAGCTATTCAGGAAAAGTAAAAGTATAGCCAATTCCTGCATCATGTGGGGATACAGCGTTCGAAGACATTTAGCGGGGTGAACACTAGCATGTAACTCAGGGATAAGGATAACATAATTCCATGATCAATAGTATCAAACTCATTCAAAATCCAATGCACATAATAAAATATGTATATATATATATAAATTCAAATGTCGAGATAAGGAACAAGTCTTAACATGAAGGCTTGAAAATCTTAACCTGGGCTTTTTAGCTTAACATTCATAATAAGATACCCACAGGCTATATGGGCCCTAGTTCTCACCCCCTGGTTAGGCCCCAAGGCGTGTAGCTGTACGAATCAGAGAAAGATCATACATCTATTCATGGGGGACTCGAACCCTCTAATCATATACTAAGGTGACTTAAGCACTCAATCATGAAATATGATATGGGGGACTCGAAACCTCCAATTATAATGATAATAAAAAGGTGGACTCGAACCACCTAGTCTTAGCAAGGGGACTCAAACCTTAAAGCCATAAAGACCCCCGCACCGACTATCATGGTTTCTATGTCGATCACTCAGACATCCACTTTCATGACATAGCTACACAACCCTGTTTTAAATCCCAATTAAAACAAGTAACACATATTCCTATTTTTATTAAACCAATTACACACCAAGGCATCCCGTTAATATCTTCATACCAACCTTGATTGCAAACTAATATCATTATGTCATGTTATCTACTCAACCAACTATGTCACGACATGAGGCTACCCCTTAGTCGCGACACGGTGCTTAAAGCCACAAGTAATCCTAAGCTAACCCATGGTCTGGTACCTGTTATGAGCACTGAATAAAATGAAAGTAAAATAACATGTGCGGAAGATAAACCAATAAGATATTGTCAATCTGCTTACTGAAATACATAAAAAATGACATGTCTGAAGTATCTGATAAACACTGAAAACTAGACTATCTTTCTGAAAGCCTCTAAACATACAGAGCTGATGGGATAAACCCCCATATAACCCCAAATGATCTGAATATAAAACAATGCAGAAATAACTAAAATTACATGTCACGTCCTTGATGGATGAGGACTCACCACTACTATTGAGTTGTCTAAGGATGGTCGAGAAACTATGCATCTAAACCTATGTTATAAAACAACATAGTGCAAGAGAAATGTATGCAATCAGTACTTTGAATGTACTAGTACGTGAGGTAAGGACTAACTGAAATACATGCAAAAACTGAATGTAATTGCAGGAACATGTCAAATAGAAAATGCAAGACCAAGTATTGTATACACTGACATTTTTTTGAATAACTGGTGCAATTTGCACAACTGACTAAATAAATGTTGAAATTTGACTACTTGGTCTTGCAAAACTGAACTAAAATAGAGAGCTATCATTTAACCGACATAAACCATGGATATTACCATGGAGTCCCATATCTGACCCATATTAAGAAGGGTTGTTCTATCCTTTCCATCAAAGTGGAACCTGAAATGGAGTGATAACTTAGTTTATCCCATTTTGGGCAAGGAAAAATGCTCTCTAGTGAGTCCCTAAATCCTACGGGGTCATGTAGTTTCTGGGAAGTAGGATGCCTGAATGCAAACTTTCATCTTGGTGCTAAATCCTACTCCCAACTGAATGACATGTGTTTTGTTCATGGTTTAACATAACATGGTACTGTACTGACAAGGCTCAACTTAAACTTTAATATAGTAATAAAATCATGGCCTGACTAACTTATAATTTGAAAAGTCTGAAATAATAAGTAAACACATAGGTATCGGGTGTCCAAAACCCACCAGCACTGAATGATTACTAAAATATGATAACAACTCTTAAAACAATAATATGAAATCATAATTCAGAGACCCAAAGCATTGGACAGGTCATTACATGAGTAAAATACATAATTTAATCATGGGGACATATTAAACTTATGATAATAACAATTTCTCATAAAAATAACAAAATTCAAGAAAAAATATCACACTTGTAGTTTAAAACATGAATATGTACAACTCTTATGCTTTTTAGTCCTTTAAATCACAGAGTAATACTATGTTTCAATACATGAGAATTTAGGGATGAACCCTAATTTATAACATATGAATTCAACTTGAAAATCATACTTTCGGGCATAAGGATTAAGGATCAACCTTGTTCAAAACCCCACATACCTCAATTGGATGAATTCTTGAAGAAATCTTGAAATTGGAACTTAAATTCTTGAGTTCTTGAGATGAGAAACTTGAATTTTGTTCTTGGGAAGAGAAAGGGTTTCTACATGAGTAATTTTGAGGTTAATGGGAAAATAATGCCCCTAAGAGTGTTACAAATCATTTTATAGATGACTGAGGTTGAAGGGAAAATACCAAATTACCCCCTTAGCCCCTTAAATCATGAAGCTGGAATAGTTGGGGAGTGGCCTCCACAACACGGAACCCATTTAGGGGAAATAACCTCCGCAAAGTGGTCCCTATTGCCTGGGAATGGCCTCCGCGATGTGAACCCTATTCCCTGGGAGTGGCCCATGCGATGTGGCCCTATTGCAAAACCTCACTACCTTCACTATCCAAATATGCCCTGAATCCTGTATGAAAATTCCAAAACTCATGCGAGACTACCTTTAACATCCCTAAACATATTTCAACTCAAAAAGCAACTTATCGGGATTGGGAAGGGCAAAAATAAAATCTATAATGTCTTGAGGTTTTGAAAATGATTAAGTCCTCAACACTTGGTGAAAATTTCTAGCCTTGGACCCATTTAAGCATGCAACTAAAAGTTGAATCAAGCTTAGAACCTTACGGGGTATTACAATATCTTTCCTTTGGGACATTCATCCTTGAATAAGACTAGTTAAGCTGAGATACTATAGAGACTAAGAGTCTATACTTAATACTGATAAACTAGAACATGATCAAATAACTGGGTCTGAAACATGATTCATGCTACATAGGCTGAACTAATTTCATGAATGCATATTGTGAGGATATCGGGCTTGCATATATGTTTTTGCTTCCTAAGTAGCTCCCTCAATGAACTAATTTCTCCATAGAACCTTAACCGAAGAAACTTCTTTATTCCTCAACCTACGAATTTGACGATCAAGATCTCAACTGGGACTTCCTTATAGGAAAGTCTATCCTTAACATCCTCACTTTCTAAAGGAACAATAGAAGTCAAATCACCAATTCATTTCTTTAACAAAGAAACATGGAACACCGGATGTACTGATGCCAAATCTATAGACACTCTAACTCGTAAGCTACTTTACCAAAGTGGTGCATGATTCTATATGGGTCAACATAGCAAGGACTAAGCTTTCCTATTTTTCCAAATCTCTTTAATCCTTTCATAGGAGAAATTTTCAAATAGACCAAGTCACCAACATCAAACTCAGGATCTCTACTCCTCACATCTACATAAGATTTCTAATGACTTTTGTTGTCTTCAGCCTCTGTCGAATTAACTAAACTTTCTCCATAGCCTCAAACACTGAATATGGCACTATTAAAGCAGCTCATCTACTTTAAACTAGCTAATTTGTAATCCATATCTTCTCCGATAGAGAGCCTCAAAATAAGCCATCTGAATACTAGAGTGATAACTATTATTGTAGGCAAACTCAATCAAAGGTAAGTGGTCATACTAACTACATTTAAAGTGAATAACTCAAGCCCTCAACATGTCCTCTAAGGTCTAAATGGTCCTCTCTGCCTGACCATCTATCTGAGGGTGAAAATTTATGCTGAGATGAACTTGGGTACTAAGACTTTTCAAAAATGCTTTCCAAAAGTGAAAGGTCAATTAAGTAACTCTATCTAAAATGATGGCAATGGAACCCCATGAAATTTCCCCAACTCCCTACAATAAATCCTAACATAATCATCAGCTGAGTATAAAGTGTGAACTAATAAAAAATAGGCTGACTTGGTCATTCTATCAAAAATAACCCAAATCTAATCATGTTGATGACGCGTACGAGAAAACCCTATCACAAAATCCATATTCACTACCTCCCACTTCCATGGGGGATGCTAAACTCCTGAAGCATACCACTAGGCCTTTGGTGCTCAACCTTTACCTGTTGACAATTTAAACACTTAGACATAAACTCTACAATAGCTTTCTTCATACCACTCCACTAATATATTTCCCGCAAGTTATGGTACATCTTTGTGGCTCCAGGGTTAAGAGAGTACCACGCACCATGTGCTTCTGCTAATATTCATTATGTCAAACTATTGACACATGAAACACATAACTTGCCCTAGAAATAAACCACACCATCTTCCCTTGGGAGAAAACCTCCACCTCCTTCAACTTAACCAAACTAGGATCCCTATCTTACTTTTTTTTACATCAATAATCAACGAAGATTCTAAACCATACAAAACCCATGTACTACCTTCAATAGAATCAACCAACCAAATTCTAATCTAGCAAGCTGATGAACCTCACTGACTAAATCCTTCTTATCATCTTCGACATGAGAAACACTACCCATAAACAATCTACTAAGGGCATTCGCCACTACATTGGCCTTGCCCAGATGATACATCGCACTCATATCATAGTCTTTTAACACCTCAAGCCATCTTATCTAGCAAAGATTTAGATATTTCTGTATGAACACATACTATAAAATCTTGTGATCTATGAACACATCAACATGAACCCCACAAAGGTAATGCCTTCAAATTTTCAAGGTAAAAACAACAGCTTCCAACTTAAGATCATGGGTAGGATAATTCTATTCATGGGGCTTAAGCTATCTAGAGGAATAGGCTATAACGTTACCTTTCTACATTAATGCACAACCCAGACCAACACTAGAAGCATTATAATAAACTAGGAAATCATCTATTCCATCTGGCAAAGTTAAGATTGGAGCAAAAGTGAGTCGAGTACTTAACTCCTAAAAACTTTTCTCCCAGGAATCTGACCACTAACATTTAACCTTATTTAGGGTTATCCTCGACATAGGGGAAGCAATAGAATAAAACCATTGAACAAATTGTCTATAATAGCCAGCTAAACCCAAAAAATTCTTGATATCTAATGGAGAGATGTGTCTAGGCCAGTTCCTCACTACTTCAGTTTTTCAAGGATCAACTCGAATGCCAACACTAGAAACTATATGACCAAGGAAAGCTATAGATATCAACCAAAATTCACATTTACAGAACTTAGAAAATAACTGATAATCTCTAAGGGTCTACAACACAACTCTCAGATGGACTGCATGATTATTATCACTATGGGAATATACAAGGATGTCATTAATAAAGACTAAGACGAACATGTACAAGTACATCTTGAACACCTTATTTATCAATTTCATGAAAGAGGCATAGGAATTCGTCAGTCCAAATGACATAACTAGGAATTCAAAGTAACCATATCAAGTTCTGGAAGCTATCTTCGGAAGGTCACATTCTCTGACTCTAAGCTGATAATAGCCGAATCTGAGGTCTAACTTAGTGAAATAACTTACACCCTAAAGTTAATCAAACAAGTCATAAATTTTAGGAAGAGAATACTTCTTCTTAATTGTGACCTTGTTTAGCTAATGGTAATCAATGCACATTCTGAGAGAACTGTCTTTCTTGCGCACGAATAGAACTAGAGCACCCCATGGTGAAATACTAGGTCTGATAAAACCCTTATCCAAGAGATTTTTTAACTACTCTTCTAGATCTTTAAGATCAATTAGAGCCATTCTGTAAGGAGAAATAGAGATAGGCTGGGTACATGGAAAGAGATCTATTTCAAAGTCTATCTCCCTTTTGAGAGGGACTCTTGGAAGATCCTCTAGGAAAATAGCTGGAAATTCCCATACTACTAAAACTGACTCAAGACTCAAAGTTTCAAAATTTGAGTCCTTGACTCGGACAAGATGGTAAATACTCCCCTTAGATATCATTTTTCTTGCCTTAAGATAGGAAATAAATTGACCCTTAAGCACTAAAGTACTACCCCTCCATTCGATAACTGGCTCATTAGGAAATTGAAACTGAACAATTTTATTCCTACAGTCAACTAAGGTATAACATGAGTGAAGCCAATCCATGACAAGGATGACATCAAAATCCTTCATCTCTAACTCTACAAGGTCAACTAAAGTAACTTCTGAGACATGGTGATCAGGAAATTTTTGTATACCCGTCTGGCTACCATGGACTTACCCATTGGGGTAGACACTGAGAAAGGCTACACTAATATTTTAGAAATGACACCAAAGTCTATAGCTATATAAAGAGTCACAAGAAAAGTAAAGCTCCGGGGCCTAGCAATGTATAAACATAAAGATAGAATACTTGTAACATACTCATAACCACATTAGGAGAACTTACCTAATTATGCCGAGTCTAGAAAGCATATAGTATGATCTAACGTTGCCTACTGGTGGCACTGGAAGTGGCACCCTGCTGAGTTGGGTGGCCTACTGGAATTGATAAAAAATTAGACTAGCCCTGTTGGTGTGAATCACCTCCCTTCTAGGATATCATTTGACACTCCTTAATCCTACGGCATAGCTTTCCACACCCAAAGAACATAATATTTCCATCATTCACCCTGATGGTTTCGATCACACTTCCTACAAAGCGGGTTAGTGTGACTACTATTCATACTACCCTGATACTTAGAGCCTAGCGCTCTATCCCGACTGTCTGGCCAGAACTTAGGCATTGGCTGAAGATGGAGCTAGGGATGAAAATTTTTGGTGGAACTGAGAATGGTTACTGCCTTTCGACCTTGGCTGCAAAAAGTTGAAACTAGTCATCCCAGGTTTTTTTCCCTAGTCATGCGGCTATATGTACTAGGACCCTTTCAGTAGGGGGAGCTAAACCCATATATTCCATGGGTGGATTAGGACGGCAAAGCTATATAGACCAAATAAAGGCTTTAAATGCATGCTAAACTTGTCCCCCATTCTCGGTATGGTTATATATATGTATGGTAGTGTGCATATGGATTGTTTTACTTGTCTTATAAATGGCATTATTTTATTCTTATACAAAGAAAATGCTAGTGTTCACCCGCTAACCCATCTACTGGCAGCTGTATACCAACGTTATGCAGGAATGGGCCATTCTACTACTCCTACATAGTGATTGACTCAGGTACCAGCATTTAGACTAAAGTGTTAACTTCCATCCTTTTTGAAGGCTCCATTTCATGTAATGGATATTTCTAGACACTTTGTTTTTATTTTTGTAATAGCTTGCATTTTTGGGTCAGAATTCTAACCATCGTTCCTAAGTGTATAAGCTATAGTCTAAATGATTTCCATGTGAATATAAGTTTTAGGATCATTATTCTAGTGTTAATAGTGCTTATGAGGTGAAAATATTCATAAAATCACTTAGAGCAAAGTTGAGCTAATAGCCCTAGATTAAGCTAAATTTTTGTATTTGATTCTACAAGGGTAAACTTTAAACATGTATAACTTCTTACATATATGTAATTTTGCAAATCAAGACTCAAAAATTATAGATAATTGAATTAGCTTTCCAATGATACCAATTTCGCCTTAATCTAATACTCGAGCAAAAAGTTATGGCCATGTAAAGGGTTGTTCGTCGACTAACAATTGCCTAAGACTACTGGAATAGGTGTACAATTGGATAGGCATTTCCTATCAAAGGGATAGGTGATTATCCATGCGTCTACCAGCCCAGGGCTAGGAGATTGGCCATGTATTTCCAACCTTGCCTTGGGCGATTGGCTAGGCGTCGCCTAGGTCATTGCCCAGTGCCAAAAATGCTCTGTTTTGACTTAAAACAAGGGTGTTGAAGTCATTTGAAATCCCTAAACCTTCCCTAATCATTTCAAAACAATTTGATAAAGTTTTAAGCATATTAACTCCTCTCCCCTAATGCTAAGAAATTAGTAAACAAATCCAAAACCCTTCTCCATTCCTAAGAACAAAAATCCAAGTGTCATCTCTAAAGAATCAAGAAGTTAAGTTCAAAATTCAAAGTTCTCTCCAAGGATTCTTTCAATCAAGGTATGTGGAGTTTATGAATAAGGATACCCTTTCATCCTTATGCCCAAAGCTAGTTTTAAAGTTGAATTTACATAAATTGCAATTAGGGTTCATACCCAAATCATCTTGCTTTGAGTGCATGGATTTATAAAGAGATTGAAGTATTGAAGTGCATAATTATTCTTATTTATTTATGTCTTGACTTGAAGAATTCTCTTTTATGATTTGAATACCATGAGTATGATTGAGACATTGATTAAAGATTTTCGATTGAGTTTTAAGCATGATATTGTGTTACAAATTATATGAAAGAATGCATGAGATTCAAGTGTTTAAGTGCATCAAGATTACATATGCTAATGTTTTAATTTTTAAGATTCATGTTGTAATTTTGATTTCATTATCTTGGCTGAAATTATTAAAGTATTTCAAGAAGACTATTGAGCATAAATTTTTGTTATGAATTTCTAACCATTTAAGCATATATATATTATAATCCCTAAGTACAAGTTTTGAGATTTCAAGAAGATTATACTCTTAAGCTCCTTTGATAAGTCTATACCAAGATTTAAAAAAAAATTGATCTTTTGATCATAAGCTAAGACATGGAATCCACATTTGTTCATCTTGATTTTTTATTTAAAGCAAAGAGAAGCACACATGGTATTCATTATACAAACCTTGTGCTATTTTAAGGTGGATTTCTTAAGAATATGAGCATATAAGTAATATGGGAATAGTATTTAGCACTGAGTTGGGTTTTATTCCAAGGTCACATGCCCTAGAACTAGTGCCATCGCAGGTTTAAGTCCCATTGTGGGTTAAGTGTAGTGATCACTCAAGTTAAAGTTTAATTTCGATGGCAAGGGTAGAACAGCTCTCTTCAATGTGGGTAAGACATTGGACTCCATGATAGCTCACATGTTTTATGTCGGTTAGAAGAACCTCCCAAAAGAAAGAGTAAAAGCAAAGCTTTTAGAACAAAGTGTTATGGCTCACAAAGTTTATCCTTATGCTTCATTACTCATGTTTGTAATTTTTCAGCTTTCATTTTATTCAAGCTCAAGGAGAGTCATCTATACTTAGCATACATTATTTTAAAGTCTATGTGTACATTCAGTTTTTATTTTACGTATGCATTCACCCTCACATACTCAGTATATTCCAAAAGTCCTAACCTGCATATATGTGTATATTAATGTAGGTACCAGTTGTAGCCCACACATCATAATCAGCTAGTGTACAACTTCCAATCAGAAGGTGATGATTCTTTTTGCTTTGAGGGCTTGAGTCAATCATAGTTCGAGTAGCATATTATTTTCCTTATTCAGTTGTATTGATTAGGGATAGTTGTGGGTTATATCCCAGCTACCTATAGTCAGTATTAGTAGAGTCTTCATAGACAGTTAGTAGAGTTGATGTATTTTATTATAGTTTTCTTTTGTATAACCAGAGTTGTAATCATTTTAGTAGAGTTTTATATTGATCATATTCAGAAAAGACATCCCTTTTGCTTATTTCTTTTAGATTCATGTAACTTATTCAATTGCTCACAAGTTATACAAGTATAATGGGTTAGCTTAGGATCACGATTTGTTCTAAGCACCGTGTTACGACTAGGGGGTAGTCTCGGGTCGTAACAAACTTGGTATCAGCCACAGAGTTCAAGTGTCCTAGGGTGTCTATGAAGTCATGTCTAACAGAGTCTTCCAAAATGGTACAAAGACATTGGTACTTTTTTTGAGAGGCTATAGGGCATTTAAGAAATATCTTTCTTCTTTTATACTCTAGATCATGCGGTAAAATTGTTCTTTCAGAATCTTCTATTGATTCATGTGTTACACCATAATTTACTATCTATGACTTTCTAAGATAACATGAGTACTAGATTCCAATTTCTCCCAACATGATGCTCTCAAATTTACTATCTGTAACTTCAAAAGTCATACAAGGGGCTTAAGAGGAGCTCGCTAGTATGGTATGAGTCCCTTAAGTTGAAAGCTTATGTCCTCATCCATATGAGTTGTACAGTTAAGACTGGATACGTTATGTATTCAGATTCCCCATTAACCCCTTTAATCTAGATAGTGCTCATGCGAGAATGTAGTATGAATCCAAAATGTTAAATAAAGTCTGCATTCAAGGGATAGTATGACCTTGAGTGTTATAATTCATAAGTAGTTAACCTTCTTATAGTTATAGGTATGGTTTTAGAAGTATAGTGACAAAAAAGATGATAATGGTGATTAATCGAATGTATATAGATGAACTTTTATATATGATCGAGTTAGAAGTGAAGTGATATGTCCTTGTGTGTTAGTTTAGGTGTAATGAATATGGTACAGGTTCCTTGGTGGAAGATTGAGAAGGATTTATTAGTTAGGAAAATTTTTGTTTGCTTGAAGTAGGAACGGAGTTATTAATGGAATTTATTGTATTAGCAAGGTATAGGTTTTTAATAAAAGTATTTGGTGGTTGAGTATTATTAATTAGGCTTCCCTTGAGGTTGCAAAATGAGTTTAGTTGAAACTTATAGATTTATGAAAGTAATTTAGGTGTATAGATGGGTAAATAGTCATAATGTGTAGACGAAGGATATGATAATGAATTTTAATAAGAAATACCATATGATTATGATTGATTATTATTGTTACGGGGTTCTAGTGGACTAGTGTTTCTTGGTGTTTTATTTTATAGCTTTCAAGCGAGGATAGTTTATGAGATTGTATTGTTAATAATGTCTAGAACTAGACACTAAGTTTGAATAATGGATGATCATCAAGGTGGGAATAATGATTGCTTAGTTAGTGATGCTAGTTATATGGAGGTGAACCAGTAGGCTTGAAACAGTGCATGTAAGAATTTAAGTTTCTTAATTGAAATTAAGTATGATGTTGTAGGTATAATTTAGATGTGTACCCAAAGTGATATGGTGGTTGCATTATTTTCTAAGATTATTAAAGGTTGTGTGTGTTTAGTAGTACCCCTAAGATGCTAAACAGGGAGAAAGCTAGTTATATAATATATGGTATTCTTACTAGCTAAGTTAAGGAGTTATGGATAGATAATGTTGAGCCTTTTGGTATGATTTTGATTCTCGCGATTTAAGGAAAAATATAAGTTTAGAAATATAATACAGGTTAGGTGTTTAATGAGACAGGTATGTTTGTAGGGGGAAGTGTAAGTCTATGGCGATGATTATTAAAGATAGAGAAAGTTAAGGATGGTATACATGAAGGGGGATTATCAAAGAATAAAGTTAGTATGTTTTAAGTATAGTTCATTCACGTTAGCTAATCATTTATCTATAGAACATTAGAGTGAAAAAATTATGGCTAAGTCCTAGGGATACGAAATAGATCTATAAGTTTAGAAGGGTGGATTTAATTTAAGTAGAAGATGATAGTGATAGTGGTGATGAAAGATTGTTTAGATGGGAGAGAGTAAATGTTTCTTATTGAGAAAAGATTAGTGTATACATGTTTTATCTAAGGCAATAAGTGTGAAGTAAAATTGAGGACAAGTTTTTGATATCCGTCATGGTTAGTTGAGATTTCATGTATGTCTTCTTAAGAATAGTGCAAGAAAGTTGTTAATGATAGAGGTTTAGAAAATATGAGAAAGAGGCTTTCATGGGTGTTTTCCTAGAAGTCGTATGTGGTTATAATGATAGACTTAAATGTCAGGTTGGTATATAAGTGGATGGTGCATTGTGTGCTAATGAATTCCTAGTCAGAGGTTGAATTTAGTTGTTGAAGTGATAAGAAAAGTTATCCTAGAGATGAGAAGTTGTGAAAATGCTTGGGATATTGAATTCATGATTCAAAATAGTATTATGGTGTCATGTGTAGTACCTTGTAATTTTGGGTTAAACTTGAACATGGTGAGAGTATGTAACTCGACTCAGACTTTGGCTAGAGTAGTTATTTGTGCCCATATAAGAATTATAAGTTGAATCAAATGATCATGGTATTTAAGGTAAAAGTATAGTTGAGGTAGTATTTTAGAAGTATGGCTAAGCTTGAAAGTTAGTAGTTTCATTGCATAAGGCTTAGTAATTTTATCCTAGCTTATATTCTATAGGCCTTTAGTCCATGTCATAAAGTTGTAGCCATGTTTTGATTCCTTATTTAGATATCGTATTTAGATCATGCCCAAGATTCTTTGTTCCCTAAATATTATTAGAACTTCTTACAAAGCATGTTGAAGAAATACTCTAATTGAGTATGAGCTCTCAGTATGATTTAGTCTGTATAGCCAGCAATTTAGTTTAGCAGTCAGACAGACAAGCTCTTATGGTTTTCCATCTTTCCATATAATCTCACTATTCGAAGTTTCATAAGTATGTTTATTCCATGAGGTAATCTAGTTCAGCCCATGCATCATATCTAAAATTCATATATTTGGTCAAGATTCAGTTCATAAGTGTTCAGTGAATGATCTTAGTTTTCCAAGAATTCTAGCTTAGATAGTGTAATACCCACTGTACGATCTTAGTCTCATCGACTCATGATTTGTGCTTACATAATGTACTTGGCAATGCCATGAAGCCCTCTTCTTTTGATTTCTATACGTGTTTTGTTGAGGAACAATTCCTAATGAGAAGTTCTGCACTTTATTCCATTCTTAGTGACTCTTTGAATATTATTGCATTAGTTATCACTTCGTAATTCTATATGTAAGATCATATCATTAGCATTTCAAGTGAGTTCTAATCTCTCAGGATGAATCAGCCCCTTATAAGTCAATTGAGTCAAGTTGACTCAGAAATAAATTTCATGATAGAAGTTTTAATGTTTCAACTTAGCTATATCCTTCGTTATCAAACATGCCATTTCTATATTATTACATACTTCTAAAGTCTCGATAAGTTCCAATCCATCATTCGAGGATGAATAATTCCAAAGGGGAGATAATGTAACACTCTACATTTTTAGGTTAGAATTCTAACCATCTTTCCTACGTGTATAAGCTCTAATCCAAATGGTTACCATATGAATATAAGTTTCATGATCATTATCCTAGTTTTAATAGTGCTTGTGAGGTGAAAATGTTCATAAAAATCACTTAGAGCAAAGTTGAGCTAATAGCCCTTGATTCGACCAAATTTCTATATTTGATTCTACAAGGGTCAACTTTGAACGTGTATAACTTTTTATATATATGAAATTTTGCATCTCAAGACCTATAAAATTATAGACAATTGAATTATCTTGCCAATGATACCAATTTTGCCTAAATCTGATACCCAATAAAAAAGTTATGACCATGTAAAGGGTTGTACGTCGCCTAACAATCGTCTAAGAATACTAAAATAGGTGTGCGATTGGATAGGAGTCGCCCAGCAAAGCGGTAGGTGATTAACCATACATCGCCCAGCCCAGGGCTAGGTGATTGTCCATGCCATGCTAACCTTGGCTTGGGCGATTGGCTGGGCGTCGCCTAGGTCATTGCCTAGTGCCAAAAATGCACTGTTTTGACTTAAATCAAGGGTGTTGAAGTCATTTCACATCCCTAAACCTTCCCTAATCACTTTAAAATAATTTGATAAAGTATTAAACATATTAACTCCTCTCCCTTAACGCTAAAAAATTAGTAAACAAATCAAAAACCCTTCTTTATTCCTAAGAACAAAAATCCAAGTGTCATCTCTCAAGAATTAAGAAATTAAGTTCAAAGTTCTCTCCAAGGATTCTTTCAATCAAGGTATGTGGGGTCTATGAACAAGGATACCCTTTCATCCTTGTGCCTAGAGCTAGTTTTAAAGTTGAATTTACATAAATTGCAATTAGGGTTCATACCTAAATTATCTTGTTTTAAGTGTATGGATTTATAAAGAGATTGAAGTATTAAAGTGCATAATTATTCTCATTTATTTATGTTTTGACTTGAAAAATTCTCTTTTATGATTTGAATACCATGAGTATGATTTGAGACATTGATTAAAGAATTTCAATTGAGTTTTAAGCATGATATTGTGTTACAAATTATATGAAAGAAAGCATGAGATTCAAGTCTTTAAGTGCATCAAGATTACATATGCTCATGTTTAATTTTTAAGATTCATGTTGTGATTTTGATTTCATTATCTTGATTGAAATTATTAAAGTATTTCAAGAAGATTATTGAGCATAAATTTTTGTTATGAATTTCTAAGCATTTAAGCATATATATATTAAAAGTCCTAAGTACAAGTTTTGAGATTTCAAGAAGATTATACTTTTAAGCTCCTTTGATAAGTCTATACCAAGATTTAAAGAAAAGATTGATCTTTTTATCATAAGCTAAGACATGGAATCCACATTTGTTTGTCTTGATATTTTATTTAAAGCAAAGAGAAGCACACATGGTTTTTATTATACAAACCTTGTGCTATTTTAAAGTAGATTTCATAAATATATAAGCATATAAGTAATATGGGAGTAGTATTTAGCACCGAGTTGGGCATGAGTCCAAGGTCATATGCCCCAGAACTACGTGCCACCGTAGGTTTAAGTCCCATTATGGGTTAAGTATAGTGATCACTCAAGTTAACGTTCTGTTTCGATGACAAAGGTAGAATATCTCTCCTTAACGTGGGTAAGACATTGGACTCCATGATAACTCACATGGTTTATGTTGGTTAGAAGAACCTCCCAAAATAAAGAGTAAAAGTAAAGCTTTTAGAACTAAGTGATATAGCTCACAAAGTTTATACTTATGCTTCATTACTCATGTTTATGATTTTTCAGTTTTTGTTTTATTCAAGCTAATGGTAAGTCATCTCATCTATACTTAACATGCATTATTTTAAAGTATACGTGTACATTCAGTTATAGTTTTACTCATGCATTCACCCCCCACATACTCAGTACATTCCAAAAGTACTGACCCACATATATATCTATGTGTTAAATTATAACCATTTGTAGCCCACACATCATAATCAGACAGTGTGCAGCTTTCAATCAGCAGGTGATGAGTCTTTTTTGCTTAGAGGGCTTGATTCAATCATAATTCGAGTAGCCTCTTGTTTTCTTTATTCAATCATATTTATTAGGGATAGTTGTGGGTCATGTCCCGGCTACCAATTGTAAGTATTAGTAGAGGCTTTATAGACAGTCAGTAGAGTTGATGTATTTGATTCCAGTTTTGTTTTGTATAACCAGAGTTATAAACATTTTAATAGAGTTTTGTATTGATCACATTTAGAAAAAACATCCCTTCTGCTTATTTCTTTTAGATTTATGTAACTTATTCAGTTGCTCACGAGTTATGCAAGTATAATGGGTTAGCTTAGGATCACTTGTAATTCTAAGCACCGTGTATGACTAGGGGTTAGTCTCAGGTCGTGACAATTTTGTATATTAGTTTTGGCCATAGTTGGGGGCATGTCCCAACCAAATTTTAACTTCTCTTTGGTTAGATGTTTTGTGGTACAGCTAAGGGTTAGAATGGGCGGGGTCGGTATTGGTGTCGGCCTTGAAATTGGAATAAGCTAGTGGGCTGACGCATTGGACATAATTTCTCACTGTTCCATCATATTTTATTTTGGGATTAATTATATTATATTTTGAAAATTATTTGGTTATGGACTGGTTTATGGGCTTTTGAATGGTTTGGTATGGTTGGGTGATTGTTGTGGAATGGTTGGACACGGTTGGGTCGATCATGGTTGTGATCTTATCCCAAAGTCTTTATGTGAGCTGTTACACTATCTTGCTATATACTCAAAATTCTACCAACTCAGGGTAGGCGAATGGAGGTTGGGTTAGGTAACATGGGTAGTCTCTGGTCCCGGTCAGACCTGGGACGTACATTATGACAAGGCCCTCTGTCGGCTCGTGTCAAAGAATCTAATTTATCATAGGTTATAGGATTAAATATTTAGTATGTGAGTGTATGAGGCATGAACTAAGATCATACAATACATTTAGCACAAATTTAAGTTAGAAGTGTTCTTACTAATTAAGTTTTGAGCTAAGTTTAATCTAGAGACAATTAGAAACTAGCACTACTCTTAGAATATAAAAACTTATGGGGAGAAATACCCATCAAATTAAATATATTTGAGTCTTTTTCCAACACCTATAACCATTCATTAATCAACTTTAGGATTAAAAAGTTATGTCCATTTTGTTAAAGATTGTTAGATTAAAGATTTGGCTGCTACAACGACAATTAAGCCAATGCAACAATAACTGAACAGTACTTACGCTTATTTTTGAAGTTTTTGGGAGATATTTTTACTCAAAAATTTCATTCCAAAAGTTAAAGGGGTGATTTTTCAAGTTATAGGGTGAAAATTCTTCATTAAGGTAAGCTCTTTCGTCATCTTCTCTGTCTTTCAATCTAATAACATCTTAAAATCACTAGAATAATTTTTAATGGTGAAATTCTTAGGTATTATAAACCTAAGTTCATGAGATTTTGCTTAAAACCCATGATTTGGGGTAATATCACCTAAAATTACTTATAGATTATTAACTAATGATTTCTAGCATGAATAAGTGATTCTAAGACGTGAAATTGGTGGTTTGGGACCTTGAATTCAATAAAAATGGAATTATTAGCTTTAAAACTCTATTAATGGATATGAGTTGAGTATGATAGAACTAGTTGATATTTAATTGACCATTGGATAATTTTTATACTATGAGAGGATAGAACTGGTGGATTGAATTTCCAAAGTATTTATTTGAAGTGCAATTGATTAATTACTCTAATAAATGTTTGATTTCTAGATTATTGGACTAATGGAGGCATGAAGGAAAGGAAAGAGCAACTTTGGCATGATTTTCTTATTCTAAGATCTTTGGGCTAGGTAGGTTATGATTTAATGTGTAATATATTTGGGTTAGATACGTGTAATTACTATAGTTTGATGGAAGTCTTCATGTTTAGGCCTATGGGCACAAATTTAAATTGGATTAAACATAAAATTAATATAATAAATATATAATTGTGTGATGTTATGTCTTGTGTGTATCCCTTGATGAGTGTTTGTATTTGTATGACTTACTTGAATGATTTACAAGTTAAATATATAAACGGGGGCAATAATAGTGAAATTAGGTGAGCTTAAGATCTATAAGACTCGTATTTAATGTCTTAAAAGGGTGAATCCAAAGTTGTATGTGTTTGGAATATGAGTATTCTTGTTGAAAGATAGTTGAGACAATTGATTGTGATAAGATGATGTGGTGTCATAACTTAATAATCTAAAGTCAAGCTTGGCTAAGTGCTAGGCAGTAGGAGGTGTGAAGGTGTAAGACTCAAGCTAAAATTGCAAGTTAAATAGAGCCAAGTGATTGAATAATTGGCTAATGAAATAGTGTCTTAAACTTAGTAATGTCTTGGGTATAAGGATTACTAGTTATAGCTGAAGTTATTGATTTTGATTAAAATAAAAAAGGTTTAGATTAGTGAATAAAATAGAATGTTAAATTAGAGTACTGATTTTATGTGCACTCCTAAAATGGATACTTGATTGATTGATTGTGGACATATTCGTGATTGATGATTGGGTTTGATAGTGCTCATTTGTATTAGTGTTGAATTGGCCTTCGAACATACTTATGATTTCACATGTTAGTGGATATTCATTGTTTACCTAGAATGATGAACTTGTTAATTAGTGAATGCAAGTTTGAAAATTAATAGCCTATAATGAGGTTGGTAAAAATGACCTTGTTTGATATACAAGTATGGTTAATTTATCTCAATATGTGATTGTACTATTTGTCATTTTGTTTGTTGTTATGAGATAAATCGATAATGGCTTATCCATACGAAATTGGTGCATTTCAAGAAAAATAAAGGTGAGGACGTTGAAATAAGAGTGGTATAACACTTGGTTTGGGATAAGGTTAGCCAACACTAGTTATATGGGATCGAGTATCAATCTCACACTAATATTTATACAGGTACTATGTTGGTAATGGTACATGAAGTGAGATCATCCCCTGCATAACATAATTGATGTCCCTGTTGACTCTAGTATGTGTGTATGCATAATTTAGAGAGTTTGATGATGCCCTGAGTGGACCAAGTTATATTGGTGATATATTATGTTTCCTTGTGGATCAGTTATGTTGATGATTGTGATTATGCATTAGGAAAAAGACATCAAAACCACCATAAACTATACTTGAAAAGTAGAAGAAAGACCTAAACTATTAAAGTGACCTAACACACAGCTAAACTATATAAAAGCGAATTTATTTACCCCCTAAAACTAATGTGGCAAAAAAATTAACCTAAATAAAAATTAGGCGAGGTTGAGTATAATATTAAAGCAAAAAATAATTCAAAATTTCCCCACTCTCCCCTCACCTCTTCTTTTTCACACCCACCTACTATACTCTACGACTAATTCTCTACAACTCTATCCCTTTACCAAATTCGTCAAAAAGAAATGGAGAGAAGTTATCACATCATCAGTTTTTCTCCATAACAACCAAGAAAACCACCACAATCACTATTAGTTTTACTATCCACCAAAATCACAATTTTATCACTCGATTTTACTACCTCGGCCATACTTCCATCACATAATCCATTACCAGCCAGCACCAACAATTTCATTGTCTACCACCATTAATTTTGTCACATTTCTACCCCTAATTTTATCACTTGACCCATCACCACAAATTTCATTACCTACTAATTTTTATTACCTACAAATTTTCTTTAAACTTTGCCGGATATTTGTTTGAAAAATTGCCTGCCTCAATTTTATTTCTCTATCTATCATTATCTTAATTCATTCAATATCTCACTTATTTAACTCTAAAAAAAATTTACCTTTACTGAAAAATAAGTAAAGAATGAGAAAAGAGGGATTAAAGATGAATGACACGAAGGGGTTAGAAGAAATTGATAGTGATGATAGCTTTTTTGGTGGATGGTAAAGTTTATGGTGGTGAATGATTGATGATTAGGTGTAACTACCCTCCCGGTTATTTATGAAATTTTGTCATCTTCTCTATTTTAGCTCTTCTCATAGTTTGTGTACGTGAATTATGACTCACGAGAGTAGTATCCATTCTTAAGGTGTTCGAAAGTAAATCAAGTCATAGTTGAATTATTAATTTTTTATAAATTTAAAGTTTGATAACGATCAACATTCAGTCATGATGACCCCGGATTAGTATTTTAGTTAATTCAATAGATCCGGAATATACTTTTTAGTCAACTTACATATTAATTTATTTTTATGGGGTTCCAAACAAATTTTGAGGATCTATGTGAAGATTCATATGTGTTAGATAATTATTTTTGAATTAGTTAATGGGTCAAAACCATAATTTATTTACTTATTTGGCCATTATAAAAATGACTTAAAATGAGTTGGGTTTACAATATACATAATAATAAAATCATAAATCCTAGAGAAGGGAGGCATGAACCTTGCAGTTTCTCCATTATTTCTCGTAGAATAGATTCAGGTAATGTTTAGTTTTATATAGTAGCCATTGCACATTTTCAGTTATATTATCTTTTTATATAAGAGGGAGTTGAGGTAGTTAGCATACAACTCTCTGTCAATATGTCTTTGTCATCAGGAGGATATTTTTATCATTTCAGCTACTTCTTCTTACAACCACAGAGCTGCTTTGATTTTTTTTGGATTATCTGCTCAACATGTGCAATGCAAAACATGCGCTACCCCAATTACCAGGTAAAGAACATCACTAAGTTTTTGTGCAAAGAAAAATTGTTTGACTATGCAAGAATTTGAACAAAAGATATATAGTATACAAGTTATAATGTAAAGGAATAGATTAACCGTAGAGGAATAAATGAAGTTCTCTCTGCAAAAATTTGTATAGAATAGTACAAAAAAAAGTGGAGGAAGTAGACAGAAGCCAAACACATCCATATAGAATCAATATTGGTTGATAATCATAGATGATGCTTGCATGAATCTAAATATATGGTCCTTTTTTAACCTCTGTACTCCACGTGCTTGAAAAAAATCCTCTTTCAAAGTTTCCAAAATGTCAAGGTTAGTATATTCTTATCCATTTCAAATATCGATTGGAGGATCAAGTTCTAATAGTTAGTTGTACAAAAAGTTTATAATCAATTCTTGTAGAAGTAAAATTTGATCTCTATTTTGATAACAAGAAGTCGACTTCTCACCTTTGATGTTATTACCTTATTCTTGTATATCTGAATTTTTTTGGAAAATGCACAATTATAGGAAAGACAGTTAATTCTAATAAATCTGTCCAGATCAAAATTGTTTTATCATTGTTTAGTTGTAGTCCTTAAGAAAATCATTTTTACTTAAGAATTTTATGTAATTTCTTTCACATGCATGGTGCACATTGAGATATTAAGGCCATGTTCATATGAATAAAGATATGATTAGTCTTAGTTACGAAAGGACACAAAGGAAGAAAAGAAAACACCACCAATAAAAGAGAGATTCAATTAAATCTATCCCTATCTGATACTTTATAATGGTCCCATTAACCATCAGCATCCACTGGCAAGGCAATCGGTAATCAATGCATCAAACACAAATGTTGTACTTAGGCTACATCACTATGTCTGATATTAATGTAATGTTGTTTGATAATAATTACCTCCCAAATTAGAGTGAAGATAAGTACACGGGGTTAACCATATTTGCTCTAATTGAATCTGCTTTCATCTCTAATTTCACCGGTAAGAAAGAATTTCCACTAGGCCAAAGAATTTTTCTTTATTTTCCCCTATTTATCACTCCATCCGTACACTCTGTTCTAAGATTAAAATACCGATGGTTTCTTTTTAGTATATCCTCAGCATTACTAGCAGTATCTTTGATCCTGAAATCTCAATTTTCTATATTAAAATCTCTTATGCTCCGATCTATCATGACAATTATGTTATTATTTACTCATTGAACAACTCTTCAACATTAGTTTTGCCAAGAACATTATGGCGAGGAATACAATTCCTGAACATATAGAACTTAGAGTTGATTTTCATAAAGGATTGCTGATAAAGAAGGTACTACTAATACTCACCTTGTGTACTAGAAAAAAAAATTAAAATCGGCCTTTAAGCAGTTGAAACTGATTAGATTTATTAATGTTTCGTAGCTAAAATGTGATGATGCTTAGCTAGCATATTGTGGATAATGGATCTGTATGTTAACATTTGTACCTATGAATTCTTCTACTTTTGATTTTGAATTGTTAGATTTTTTATCCTCATAAAATGTTGAAGGCATTTTGAATTTCAACCGAAATCTCGATGATTTTTCTTTAGTGTAACCTCATCATTACTAGAAATTTCCTTAATTCTATAATCTTAATTTGCTTAGTTAAAATCTCTCCTCTGCCAATCAATGATAATGGTTATGTCATTTTTACTCAATTAAACTAGCTTTCAACATCAATTTTTGCCATAAAAACAAATGGAATCATTCATGAATAACTTTGAGCAGATTTTTCATGCTGGATTATTCATGATAAATGGTACTATTACACTCTTTTTTTACTTGAAAAAATTATTAAAAGTGTGACGTTTAGCAATTAGCATTATGTATATGGATTTGTATGTTTTTGTCTTTGAGAATTCTTCTGCATTTGATATTGAACTATTTTGAGAAACTGAATGATATTTTGATGAATTGAATTGATGAATGGATGAAGGTGCTTTGATTAGTAAATTTTTATTTTTCTGTTTTGAACTACAAATAATTATAGTTATATCTCCATCATTTCTCAACGTCACTAGATTCTTCATATTTTCTCTGATTGACTATGCTTTCATCTTTAATGTCTCCAGTAAAAAACAAATCCAGTCCGATGATACAATTTCCATTCACTACTCCCCTTTTATATCTCCCTCACTTCACTCTTTTTTACAATCGAAATACCAATAATATAACCTCATTACTATTAGCATTTTCCTTGATTCTGATATCTCAATTTTCTACGTAAAATCTCTTCTACAATGACAACTATGTCATTTTTTACTCAATTAAATAGTTCTTCGACATC
The DNA here is from genome assembly GCF_002878395.1 of Capsicum annuum. Taxonomy (NCBI): domain Eukaryota; kingdom Viridiplantae; phylum Streptophyta; class Magnoliopsida; order Solanales; family Solanaceae; genus Capsicum; species Capsicum annuum. The sequence goes on along the minus strand of NC_061119.1, from coordinate 49,930,974 downwards.
AATTTTGCCATAAAAATAGAGAACATAGTTCATGAAGAACTTTGAGCTAATTTTCATGGAGGATTACTGATAAATGGTAATCCTACCACTAATACTCACCTTTTTTACACTATACGTGAAAGATGATATGCTTCACATGAAAAGATAAACTAGGATTGAAGAAATTTTCAGGTGAGTACTTCAAATGAGTTTAATGCTTAGTAAGTTGAGTACCGTGTGCAACTTTTTACTTCCTTTTGAAAGAGGTATGACACAAGTTATTTTCCTCCACCTAATGGAGCTCCTTTGTAGGCTTTGTAATTATAGTTTGGTTATTATTTAAATTTGTTAATGGATGTCATCCTACTATCTGTGCCAACCAGCAGCAATCTTATGCATTGAATGTTACAACAAAGAGTGTTGCTAGGATGTTTTTTTTACTGTTATTGGGATTTCCATATTGTATTTAAGTGTATTAGTTATTTTTATATGCCATCTCCTTTCATTACCTTAGAATCATCTTAATTTTTTTCTCGACTGTAACTCAAGATGTTGGCTCATTTGAAGGAAAATGGTGCAATATTTTTGTATATGACACCAAAACTAATAAGTTATTAGGCCTGTGCACAGCACAAGCAACTACCCACTAGTATAGTAATAGGTTGTAGTCGGAATCTTAGATTCCACTAATAAATAGTATGGATATTAGTGGATGAAATTTAAAGCTTAAAAGAAAGAAAAAAAATAAGTGGTTGTATTGTTCGTTACTGAACAATGAGGGAAAAAGCATAATAATGTCATCAAATTGTCCATTTTCCTTAAGATTAATGGACAAAACAATGATTGGAATATGCATTTTAGTTTATTATGAAACCAAATGTTCTGTAACTTATTTTCCCATATAATGCTTCCAATTTTGAGGCTTAGAGAAATTGAATTGTTGATCTAAAATTTTTAGAGTAAGAAATTATAAATGAGTGTCACTAGATTTGTACTCTTATGGGGATTATACACTTGAAAAGATTTAAAATATTTGGACCCTTTACGGGAGGGCAAGACCTTGGCAAATTAGCTTGCTTTTGAATTCTTTGGTTGAGGTAGGTTACAGTTTAATTGTAGTTTAGACTCGATTTAATTGTGTGAATGCTTCTAAATTGGATGCTTGTTGATTGGTATTTGAACATACTTGAATTTAATGATATTTGGATTGTTGAGATATGTATAAATAATTATTGAAAATTTACTTGATGGAATTGTCTTATGACTTTAAATGTACTTGTAAACTTAGTATATCGTATTGTATCCTGAGAGGTAGTGTGAAATTGATAAAATATACCTAATATGGTTATGTAGGATTAGGTACCACCCCGGTACGGATATGATATTGATATTACTTGTTTATGGAGGATCGGGCACCACACTAGTACGAATATGATATTTGTAACACCGAGATTTGTCTCTAAAATGTATCTCTTTCTTAAAACTTTTTTTGTGAAGCATGTGTTTAAGATCATTATCCATGTGATTTAATTATTGATTTGGAGATTGGGCTAAGGGATTTTGGGGTACTATTGATTGAATTGCTTTTCCTATGGCTTTGTGAAACATTTATGTTTTGAATTGATGGCTTTTGAACCAATTGGGTGCTTGGGCATGGTAAATGGGAATAGGGATCATGAATTTCCCCAAATTGATTTGATAAACTCATGGAGGGTGAGGATTCCCCCAACTTTATGGATTTTGGTAATGAAATTGGTAATAATCTCAACCCAACCTTATGAAATTGGCTTTAAAATGTGGATATATATGCATATTGAAACCAAATTTAAAGTACTACATCGTATAATAGGCTAATGGAATACAAATGGCTTTGAAAGGCCTTTTTGGCTATGAATTTATTTTAAATTAAACCTTGGGGTTCGTGGATTCCCCCAAGTTAATGAATAATTGGGCCATAAGGATCATGGATTCCCCTAAGTTAATGAAAAATTAGACCATGAGGGTCATGGATTTCGCCAAATTGATGGTCAATGAAAAGTCATAATGATATTAGCTTGCAAACGTAATAGGTATGACGATACCAACGTTATGTGCCTTACTGGATAGTCCTTGGTTTAATGAACGAGAATGTGTAAATAATTTATTGAGCTTAAAAAGGGTTGTGTATCTAAGCCGTTACGGTGGAGGTCCTGGGGGACTAATATTGAAAACCCATATTTACCAACGTAAGGGTTGGTCTTGATAATCGGGTACTTGAGACACACTCTTTATATGTGTATCCTGGATTGGTGAATGGTTGTGGATGCCCCGGTCTTCCTTAATACCCCAGTTCGTATGGACAACACACACTAAGACCCTCTTAGCAGGGTGAGAGCTGGACCCATACAACCCATGGGTATAGATGACGATTTGAGCTACATAGTCCAGATTAATGTTTTAACTCTCATGCTAAACCTTGTTCCCTATTCCGGCATACTATATATATGCATATAATTATGTGCATATGGTTTTGGACTGATTGATCATGACATTATTTTATTCCTTTCCTGAGTTACATGTTAGCGCTAATCTCACAAATCATCCCTGAATGTTGTATCCCCATGCAATGTAGGGTACAAAGACACTTTTATTTCCTTGCACAGTGGTAGGTGATTTCTCGATTGTCCGCAAGTCATCTTTGAAGTGGTGATCTTCCATTCTATGAAAGGCCCTTATTTCATGGTCTTGTTTTTACTTATGTCTTAGACTATTTCGGTGGATTTTTGGCTATGGTCAAGGGCATGTCCTGACTTAGGTTAATGTTTGGTTTCTTAGAGGCTTTTGTGGATGAAGTGCGGGTAGATTATGTTATGGATTCTTAGATCCCTCTTGGAATTGATTTATCTATCTTGTTATATGTTTGTAACTCATCTACTACTAGTTATATTGTGTTCTGGTTGTCTAGTCTTATGGGGGTGGTCTCTGGTCCTTGGCAGACTTGAGATACCCGTTATGACTAGGCCCTATTTCAGATTGTGAAAAGCTTGGTATCAGAGCCTAGGTTCATGGTCATTAGGTGTCCACAAAGCCGTGCTAAGTAGAGTTTCTTTTATGGGTGTGTAACGCGCCACACTTATAAGGGAAAGGCTACGAGGCATTTAGGAATGTTTTCCTTTCTTGTGATCTATTTTTTGGGCTATTAAGTCTAAGGTCTTGAAAAATCCTCTAATCTTAGTTTGTTCGCATTTCAGATCATACCTCCTCAAAGATCTGATGCTCGTGGAAACTCCTCTGCCCTACTTAAGGATAATATGGATGGAACTCGCCCTATTTATGGAGTTCAGACCCAGTTTAGGGTCTCTTCTCCTAACAGTACTACCCCTCGTGGAGTTCCATCAGCCCCTAGCAGTCCTTCTAGAGCTTCTCAAGCTAATAATGTTCATGCCCTACCACCCCAAGGAGACATCTCTAATGTCGAGTTTTGTCGATCTATTCGTCTGCTGACTTAGTTAGTGTCACGACCTAAGACTACCCCCTAGTCGTAACACGATGCTTGGAACCACAAGTGATCCCAAGCAAACCCATGAGTTGGAATACTGCTTGAGCAACTGATTCAATATATTAAATAACTAGTTCTATTTTGTGGAAATATAATCATAATGAAATCTGAATAAGTATGTAACTGAAAAAAATTTACAATCTGATAAAACTGAGGAAAGAACTCAAATTACATGAATGAATCTGACTAACATCTATGAAGCCTCTACTATACTGACTATAGATAGCTAGGACATGCCTCCAACTATCACTAATCAATACATATGGAAAATCAAAAATACAACACAGTACATGAACTGAATCTGACTGGAGCCCCCAAAATAAGAGAACTCATCACCTACTGGCTGGAGCTGCAACTATCTGATCATGATGTGTGGACTACAACTGATACCTACATTATGAAATAATGTATCCACACAGACGCATATATGGATCAGTACTTTTTAAATGTACTGAGTAAGCCGTGGTGAATGCAATAAGTAAAACTAATTTCATACGTAATCTTAAAACATGCATGCTAAGTGTAAATAAACTCACCAAGAGACTAAAGTAAAATGAAATCTGAAGTAGCTTAAAACATGAGTAATAAACATAATCTTATAACTACTGAATCACTACACTTATTTTCTTAAAGCTTTACTTTTGAAGGATAAGTATAACTAAAGCTGGGATACGGTAAAGCATGAAAACATGAACATACTAAAACCAAATATACATATACTGAGCTGGTCTGACTAACTGAATAACTGAATAACTGATGTCTGGGTGATGAAATGATTGAAAATTAGGAAAAAGGATAACTATTGTCAACATACTGATTAGTTGATATATGAATATGAACTGCTGAACAATGATGAGATAATTGAGCATAAATGCATGAAAACTGTAAAATCTGAGAATGCAAGACTAAGTGTATATCTGTTATATTACTGAGATAATTTATATATGAAAGACTGAAAGCTGTTAAACTGAATATCTAAAAGTCTGTACACTTAGTCAAGCAAACCTGAACTGAAGAGACACTAAATACTCTACTGAGACTGTGGGAGCTAGCTATAACCGATATGCCCCAAATCTATACTAGGATCCAACCTATAATTCCAGTTGGAAGGCTTTTAGTACCGTTCCACGGGTACTAATGCTGGCTGTGTGGATCCACTAATTTGATATCCCGAAGGACTAGGGTATCATGCCTAACTGATGGGGGACTCCTCAAAGTCTACGGTGGTGTTGTAGGTCTGAAACCTATGGGACTGCTACTAACGTCTCATGCCTACTGATGGGGGAGACAAGTGTCTCATGCCTACTGATGAGGGAGACAACATCCCTACATTCATTCGGTGTTAAGTTTTACTCCCAACTGAATAACACTGATACTGAACTGAACTAAGCTTAACTGAGCGATCAACTGATCATAATAACTGACTGAATGATAATACTCATGCTATATCTAAAATTATTCTAAAGATACTGAAATTATGTAAACAACTAGGTATCGGGTGTTCATAACCCACCAGCACTGAATGCAAATAACAATAATGACATTTAAAGCTTTAAAAACCACAATAGGGAATCATTATTCAAAACCCAACAGTTAGACATTTCATCAAACACATGGGAGTTATGAACTTGAACATGAGAATATGGTATACATGTGAAAACAACATGGGTGCATGACTAAATTCATAAGTTGGGGATTTAACATGAAATCAATGGAATAGGACATGAAAACTTACAACTTAAAGCATGAATAGATTAATTCACTTAAAAACACTTGTAAACATGGAAAAGTTCATAATTCGATACTATAACATGAAATTCAATTGGATACGTCATGGAAATCAAAACTTAAAGCATGAGATAACCTAACTTTTCATGAAAACATCCTTGGACATGAATTTAGTCAAATTACTATGGAAATCATGATTTAAATTCATCTTGAACATATGATACTTCATAAACAAAAGGGAAAGTTTATATCTATAATTAAAGAAAAGTTTTTTGGGCTCCATGGGTGAAAGGGGACCCATGGATGAACTCCCACATACCTTAATAGATAATTTCTTAAATATTCTTGGGAATTTCTTGAGGTTTCTTGAACTTGGAGTCTTGAATTCTTTGTGTTCTTGAGAGGAGAAACTTGAACTTTGTTCATGGGGAAAAGGAGAGGGTTTTTACGTGAGGAATTTTGAGGAAGATAGGCAAATAATGCCCTTTCGGATCCTATAAATTGTCCCTTGGACGTTTAGGGTTGAGGGGAAAGGATCAAAGTTCCCCTTGACCCTTAAAAAGTTAAAAACAGTGTGGGAATGGACCAGGCAGCGCCCCCTTTAGCCTATAGGAGTAGAGCCTGCGACGCACGCTCCAATCCGGCGTTGTAAGCCCCATGGCGCGAGCTTATTGCGCGCCCTCGCTGTCTCTCACAAAAATGGCTATAACTTTTTGCTCGGGTGTCGAATTAAGGAAAAATAGGTATCTATGGAAATCTAACTCAATTCTCTACAATTTGATGGGTCTTAAGCTGCAAAATTCTTCATATATCAAAAGTTATACATATTCAAAGTAGACCATTGTAGAATTGAATATCAAACTTGGACGAATCAAAGGCTCTTATCTCAACTTTTTTCTAAGTGATTCCTATGAATATTTTTTCACTTCGGAAGAACTTCACGCACTAGGATAATAATCATGACACATGTATTAACATACAAATCATGGGATTAAATTTTACACACATAGAAATGATGTTTCAAAGTCTAGCCCAAAAATATGGGGTGTTACATTATCTCCCTCTTGGAATCATTCATCCTCGATGAGACTGGTTAGACTGAGAGTACTAAGTCAACTGAGATCTTATTCTGAACATGCATGACTTGGGACATAATTGCATAACTGATCCTGAGCATGCTACATGAACTAAACTGATTTCACGAATACATGCAATGACATGAGAATGGTTCTAAGGCTGAGATAGAAATGGGAGAGTCATCTTATTAGTAACCATTACTTCAAGCTGGATCTTTTTTCATGAAAAAAATGAAAGGTTTAGGATATAAATACTTAGAGTATTTTAATACATCTCCCTCTTGGGATATTTCGTCCCCCAAATAATACTGACTTGGCTGAAATACTAAAGAAAGACTGAGATAATGCACGGGGCACTTATGGACTAAATCATGATTGAATATCTGGAATCTAAAACTAATGCATGATGTGTAAACTGAACTGAATTCACAAATTACCTTGATACAAACAAAATTACCTCTTGGGATAGTCATATTCATGAGACTCCGGGTAGTATCACTAGATAGAAAGATAGAAAACCATAGGAACTTGTCTGGCTGCTAGATTGGATTGCTGGCTATACATACCGAAGTATACTAAAATCTTATACTACACTATATACTAAAATCTTATACTACACTATACGTTCCACTTTAAAACTGCACTTCACTTGAGGCTACTTACAATATTCACATGGGAACTAATAACTCTATCTACTGAAGTCTGAGCTAAACTGAATTATGACTATGGTCTTTCGAGCATCTAATCACCTACCTAACTTAGCCCCACAACTACATCGTTGAGCGAGAATGTGGCCACTAAGTTAAATACATTTATACTTTATTCCGTAACTAAATCAAATAGGTCACTTAGATATACTCCTATCCTAAATGTAAATTATAACTTCATTCTGTAGAAAATTACAATCTTATTCTATTTACCCCACGTTCTATCCTCTTGTTTCTTCTTTCGGGCTCAGAAGATGATAATAGATGTATTCTAAAGGTAGTTAATACTTAAAGTAGTAAGAAAAAGGATAAAAATAAACAACCAAATATGATATATAACCATAACCAAATCAATTCATAATAATAACACTCATGTTTTTAGCCTTAACCCCGGAAAAGGGTGTTTAGCCACTCATGGACATAACTGTAATCACAATGATTAAATACATGTTAAAATCCATAAACAAATTAAAGTAATGTAATAAAAACCCTAATTTAGGTGTTCTCCATCCTCTCTCAAAGTTTTTAGGTCGTCCAAGGTGTGTAGCATAATGTTTAAGAGTCTTATTTATAGTAGGACCAAAGCTGCTAATTTTGACAATCCAACATGCCACAAACCTTATCACGGTGCCTAAGGTCTGTGGAGGAAAATATCACAGTGAAACACTTGAATTGGTCATTTAGGATTCCCCCAAGGGTGTGTAATGAACCCTAATGCGGTGGCTACGGTCCGTGGCACGCCAATGACTCCAAAACATCCATTTTTGGTCAAGTTTTGTCCGTGCTTTTGTCCATCCATCTCAAGCCTTGTGGTGATGTTTTTACTTGATTTTCAACTTTTTTATCATCCATATATCATTATTATAAGAGCACCAAGCATCCTATAGAGTCAAACCCCACTAATTAGAGCTCAAAACCACAAAACCACATAAAATCCAAGACGATGAACTAAAAACTTAAGCTAAGAATACTAGTTTTGTCTTTTTGATCTTTAACTAATTGTTTTGTCTCTTGGATTGTTTCAATTAAACCTTAAACAAAATAAAAAAGTTATTACACACATAATTACATAATCATACCCTTAGTAACTCATTACACATACTAGAATCCATCGAGATCAACTAGAACAACACATAGCTTAAGCTAGTAACACTAGTTTTTTCGTCTAAACTCTAAGTGACTAAATTAATTTCAAACTTGTTTGACACATACCTTAAACATTATATATAAGTATTTTAACACTTAGATGCTCAATTATACACAGATTTACTCATTAAGCACAAGAAAATTCCTCAAGACAAGGCTAAATAAGTCCCGATAACAACACTGAGATGTATAAATCCACCTCAGATCAGTATACGAAAGGTAGACTAACTGCTTGTACAAAATTCATGGTGTATATAAATAAATAAAATTTGTTAAGTTTTAAGGGTGTCAATAAAGTGATAAGTGGATAATGTTAATAGGCTAAGTGGGGAGGCAAGGCTACTAGACTGATCTTGTAGTTGGCTTATTATGGTCTGATATTGCGTATATTCTTATTGTATGGAAATAATTATTGGTTAATAGTATCCCTAGAATATGGTGTAGTTCAGTTGATAAGGTTGGTGAAATAAGTTAGCCTGATTTTGGTTGATGGTCATTAGCAAGAGTCGATCGAAAGAGTAGAGTTATTAGATATGTTTTGGCATATCCATATCCCTATTATTATTACATGATAATACTTGGTTAGTATTGCTCCTTGAGTGTTTAAGATATGTCGAGGTTCGAATAAGTTAACGTGAGTTATGGTAGAGAATTTATGTGATAATAAAACCCATAGTGGTGTGTTGGTGATAACGTGTTGTTACTGTGCTAGTTAGGAAGTAAGTACCCCTATAAACTATTCCTGATATAGGAATGACAGACCTCAGAGCAGTGTGGTTTTGATTGAAAATCTGGTGTTTAGTGGTTTAGTGTTAAATTGGGGATCATGATGATTAGTGGATTTGAGTGGTTAATGTGTTAGAGGAAGAGTTTAGGAAGTCGTAGAAACTTTCGATGCATAAAATGGGTTGGTAGAACATCGATTATAGCAATTAACATGAAAATATCAATTCATAATTCCGAAACAATCACCTCTAGCCGAACAAAAAAATCTTGATACACTATCCTCAATTTTTTTTGGTGCAACAATTAAGACGATATCCTCTAACCGCTAATGTTGGTAAAAGGAAGTTTGTCATCTTTTGTTCAGTAGTAGAATGATGGTCTATCATAGACAACCTTTCAACTTTTACAAAATAAGAATATATTATTGTTATCGTCACTGACTATCAAGTCACATCCTAAATTACTAAAGTAAGTTTTTGGAAATTCCTTTATACAACTACTGTTGAAAATTTGAAATGAATTTGCACATTTCAAATTTTCTTCTTATTCTATACTCTTCATGCCAACTTAACTTTATAATAGTTGTTTATTTTTCTAAAATTTATACTTTATCCACCGGTCAAACTCGGGAATAGGAAGAATCTATCTGAACAAAAAGTAAAATTTGATGCGCTCTCTTTTCCATTTTCTCCGCCGCGCAAGATCAGATTAACTATCATACTACTGGATAAATATTAGTAAATTCAATCGGTTATCTGTGTAAAGACTACTAACAATTATTATTATTTTATTATAATTTGTTTATTTTCTTTAGTCTATTAAAAAATAATGTATCTTTTCATATGACATGTTTGAAATTTCAAAATTAAAGGTATTTACATTTAATATATCTCTAATTTAAAATTTAAAAATTTTAAAATCGCGCCAAATTAAAATAAAACAAAAGAGTGTCTTATATTTGTATTAACTAGTTTAGGTATATGCGACTCGCGCGTGTACCTCATTTTAATGAGTACAAGCGTTACACTAAATAAGATATTATTTAAATAATAAAGAAGAATACAATAATTAAATTCAACATCTTTTGAACATGTAAAGATGAAAAAGTTATTTAATTAAACCTAACATTTACAAGAAAAAATTCTCAAAGAGAATTGAAATAGTCGATCGACATTCATCTACTGCCTGTCAACTATAACAACATAATACAATAATAGAGCTATCAAAATAATACAATCAAACCTAACCTTTACACGAAAAAAGAAATTCACAAAGTACAGATATCAGAACAATACAATTAAACATAACCTTTACCAAAAAAAAATTTGAAAGTCGGCCGACATTTATATACCACCTGTAAACTACAAACAAAATAATATGATAATAAAGATATTAAAACAATACAATTAAACCAAATATTTACACAAAAAAATCATAAACTTAGTATTTGAGGAGAAACCACAAAGTTATTCAATAACAAAAGCTTGTTATTCCTGATCAATAAACCCAATGTAATAGAAAAGAATCATGAAAAAAAATGTTTCGTCATTCTTGATCAATAAAACCAACGTAATAGAAAACAAAATTCAAAACATGAAAATTAAACCAATGTGTTATATTAGAGATCCAATAACAAAACTATCTACAAACATAAAAAGATGATTTGTTATTTATGACCAATAAAATTAAAACGTAATATAAATAGAAATTTAAAATAAAAAAAAAACATAAAGTTACCCAATTATAATAAAACTACGATCACAAAATTTTACTACCCAAATAAAATATATGTATAAACCTAAAAAAGAACTTCTAAAATTGAAAATATATATATATATATATATATATATATATATATAAAAGAACTACTATATCAAAATATTATAACGAAAAATAATAGTTCTAACCAAATTGATACAATACTTTTTTTCTTGAAAAAGTCCATTACCCTTTTTTAATTGGAAAAAAGTCACGCCAACTTAGTTTTTGAAAGAATTCTTTTTCTTCTTCTTTTAGGACTCTAAATCTATTTTATGTAAAATAGTTCCATCAATTTTTTCAAAAAAAATTAAAAGTTTACCCTATATAGAAAATCTTTTATATAATAATTTCTTTTAAGTTGAATTTTCTTTAGTAAAATATTACCATAAATTTAGAAATTCGACTAAAAGTAGAAAATCTTTAATTATATTTTAGGTTTAATTTTCTTTTTTCCCTTCTTTTTTTCTTTTTCTACCACTCGTTTTTTTTTTTGTTGTTGTTGTTGTTTCTTTTCAATACAAATTAGTTCTCTTTCCATTTATATAAGTTATTTCTTTTTCTTTTTCCTCTTTTCTTTGTTCCCTTTTTTTCTCCGGACCTCTTTTGTTTCCTTTTAATTCAAATCAATATTTTTTTGTTTATTTAATTTATTAACAAATTATATTAAAGGTAAGATTTGAATTGATTTAGAACAGTTAAATATTATAATTTCTTTCCTAACTCAAATAAGGACTTAATTTTAAAGTCCTAATATTAATAATAACTAAATAATAATAAAAAATTTAGAACTTTACCTTATATAGAAACTCTTTTATATAATAATTTCTTTCAAGTTGAATTTTCTTTAGTAAAATATTGCCATAAATTTAGGAATTTGGCTAAAAGTAGAAAATCTTTAATTATATTTTAGGTTTAATTTTCTTTTTTTCCCTTTTTTTTCCTTTTCCTACCACTTTTTTTTTTGTTTGTTTCTTTTATCAATTCAAATTAGTTCTCTTTCCATTTATATAAGTTATTTCTTTTTCTTTTTCTTTTTCCTCTTTTCTTTGTTCCCTTTTTTCTCCGGACCTTTTTTGTGTCCTTTTAATTCAATTAAATATTTTTGTATTTATTTAATTTGTTAACAACTTATATATAAGGTAAGATTTGAATTGATTTAGAATTGTTAAATATTATAATTTCTTTTCTAACTCAAATAAGGACTTCACTTAATTTTAAAGTCCTTATATTAATAATAACTAAACAATAATAAAAAAAATTTAGAACTTTACCTTATATAGAAACTCTTTTATATAATATTTCTTTGAAGTTGAATTTTCTTTAATAAAATATTGCCATAAATTTAGGAATTCGGGTAAAAGTAAAAAAATCTCTAATTATTATTTAGGTTTAATTTTCTTATTTTTCCCTTCTTTTTTCCTTCTTCTACCTCTTGTTTTTTTTTTTTGTTGTTTCTTTTCAATTCAAATTAGTTCTCTTTCCATTTATATAAGTTATTTCTTTTTCCTCTTTTCTTTGTTCTCTTTTTTTCTCCGGACCTTTTTTGTGTCCTTTTAATTCAAATCAATATTTTTTTATTTATTTAATTTATTATCAAATTACATAAAAGGTAAAATTTGTATTGATTAAGAATTGTTAAATATTATAATTTCTTTCCTAACTTAAATAAAGACTTTACTTAATTTTAAAGTCCTAATATTAATAATAACTAAATCATAATTAAAAAAAAATAGAACTTTACCTTATATAGAAATTTTTTTATATAATATTTCTTTCAAGTTGAATTTTCTTTAATAAAATATTGCCATAAATTTAGGAATTCGGCTAAAAGTAAAAAAATCTCTAATTATATTTTAGGTTTAATTTTCTTGTTTTTCCCTTCTTTTTTCCTTATTCTACCTCTTGGTTTTTTTTCGTTGTTTCTTTTCAATTCAAATTAGTTCTCTTTCCATTTATATAAGTTATTTCTTTTTCTTTTTCCTCTATTCTTTGTTCCCTTTTTTTCTCCGGACCTTTTTTTGTGTCCTTTTAATTCAAATTAATATTTTTTTATTTATTTAATTTATTAAAAAATTACATAAAAGGTAAAATTTGAATTGACTTAGAACTGTTAAATATTATAATTTCTTTCCTAACTCAAATAAGGACTTTACTTAATTTTAAAGTCCTAATATTAATAATAACTAAATCATAATAAAAAAAAAATATTAGAACTGTACCTTATATAGAAATTTTTTTATATAATATTTCTTTCAAGTTGAATTTTCTTTAATAAAATATTGCCATAAATTTAGGAATTCGGCTAAAAGTAAAAAAATCTCTAATTATATTTTAGGTTTAATTTTCTTGTTTTTCCCTTCTTTTTTCCTTCTTCTACCTCTTGGTTTTTTTTCGTTGTTTCTTTTCAAATGAAAATTAGTTCTCTTTCCATTTATATAAGTTATTTCTTTTTCTTTTTCCTCTATTCTTTGTTCCCTTTTTTTCTCCGGACCTTTTTTGTGTCCTTTTAATTCAATTAAATATTTTTTTATTTACTTAATTTACTAACAAATTATATATAAGGTAAGATTTGAATTTATTTAGAATTGTTAAATATTATAATTTCTTTTCTAACTCAAATAAAGACTTTGTTTAATTTTAAAGTCCTTATATTAATAATAACTAAATAATTAAAAAAAAAATTAGAACTTTACCTTATATAGAAACTCTTTTATATAATATTTCTTTCAAGTTTAATTTTCTTTAGTAAAATATTACCATAAATTTAGGAATTCGACTAAAAGTAAAATAATCTCTAATTATATTTTAGGTTTAATTTTCTTGTTTTTCCATTCTTTTTTCCTTCTTCTACCTCTTGTTTTTTTTGTTGTTTCTTTTCAATTCAAATTAGTTCTCTTTCCATTTATATAAGTTATTTCTTTTTCCTCTTTTCTTTGTTCTCTTTTTTTCTCCGGACCTTTTTTGTGTCCTTTTAATTCAAATCAATATTTTTTTATTTATTTAATTTATTAAAAAATTACATAAAAGGTAAAATTTGAATTGACTTAGAACTGTTAAATATTATAATTTCTTTCCTAACTCAAATAAGGACTTTACTTAATTTTAAAGTCCTAATATTAATAATAATTAAATAATAATAATTTGAGGAAAATTGTGAAAAGGAGGTTTTGTCTAAAGAAAAGAACTTTAATAAAGGTTAAAAAGTTCAAATCATTTTTCTAAAGGTCTTTACACTTTTAATATATTATAAATTATAGATATAGATTATAGATAAAATCTATTTTTATTAAGAAAATTAACTCTACTTTTATGTTAGAACTTTTTTTTTTACTTAAATTATTCCTTTTATGTTTTTGGAGTCTCATTCCATATTTAATATGTATTAAAATTCGATTAATTTAAATTCACATCAAATAAAATTTATTTGAATAGCTTTTCCAATTAAGAATTTTTCATACTCACGATTTAGGAAGCCCGTCCACTTAACCATATTCAATACCCAGACTATTGACTACCAAAATTTCCAGTTGAAAAGTAAGTATTAGAAAGACTTAAATTCCAAAAACTATTACAAAGGCAAAAGAAAACATTATCAACAGCCCCACATGATGACATGCTTAGCTGTGATATACAGGAGAGGAATGTCTTGAGAAAACTAAGCAGGGATGACAAAAAAAATCTTTAAATTAAAAAGAAAAAATGGTTTAAAAAAATCCTCAACCTTTACTCCAAATCCAACTACACACTTATATATTGCAGGGTCCTATGACCCCTAAACTATTTTAAAGTGGAATTATTATTCCAAAAACCTGACAATCAGTCATTTTAGATAAGGTGTGATGCACGCGCCAACAACATTTTGACACGTGTTTTTTTGTTTAAAATTAATTTTTATTCACTTTCTTTTCCATTTTTCACTTTTTATTATTTTTCATCATTTTTTCATCATTATTTTTTTCACCATTACTTTTCATCTCTTTTTCTTTTCAAACTTTATTATTCCTACTTCTATGCAAATAATTTTTCGACGACCTTGAAGTGGAAAATAATAAACAATACCGAATTTAAAATTTTCAATGATCTTGAAGTCAAAAATAATAAATAACATCGAATTTGAAAATTTCTGACAACCTTGAAGTGGGAAATAATGACCATATAATTATTAAATTTTCGATGATCTTAAATCTGAAAACAATGAAAAATATCAATTTTAAAATTTTCAACGACCTTGAAGCCGAAAAAATTGAACAATATAGAATTTAAAATTTTCGATCACCTTAAAGTCGGAAACAATAGAGAATTTTGAAAATTTCGACGACCTTGAAGGGGACAATATCGATTTTGAAATTTTTGATGATCTTATAGTCGGAAATAATAAACAACATTGAATTTAAAATTTTCGACAACCTTGAAGTGGAAAACAATGAACAATATCAATTTTTAAATTTCCGATGATCTTAAATTCGAAAACAACGAAGAATATCAATTTCAAAATTTTCGACGACCTTGAAGCCGGAAATAATGAACAATACCGAATTTAAAATTTTCAGTAACCTTAAAATCAGAAACACTAAAGAATTTTAAAATTTTCAACGACCTTCAAGTCGAAAATAATGGACAATACCTATTTTAAAATTTACGACGACTTTGAAGTCGTAAATGATGGACAATATCGATTTTAAAATTTTCGACAATTTTGAAGTTGAAAACAATGAACAATATCCATTTTAAAATTTTCGACGGATTTGAAGTCGAAATCAATTGATTTTGTGCTTGAATATGAAGAAAATGATAAATTAATTTTGGATGTCATTAATGAGTTCTTGGATGTTATTGTTTGTAAGAAAGAAGAAGAAGAAGAAAAGAAGAAGAAGAAGAGAAAGAAAGAAAGAAAGAAAATCCATAAAGAAAAAGAATAATTAGAAATGAATAAAGAAAATAAAGAAATATTAAAAATAATTTTTTAATAAAAAAACTTCGTTCTCACTCTTTTTAAAGAGAGTGAAACACACTTTCTTGTCATGTCAGCGTTCAGGGAGGTAATAATTTCACTTTAAAATAGTTTAGAGGGGTCATAGAACTCCCGCAAAGTATAAGTATGTAGTTGAATTTCGACTAAATGTTGGGGGTAATAGATCATTTTTCAATTAAAAATGGTGATAATTTTGATCACTTAAGGTTAAAGTTTTATTTAAATTGTGATTAAGTTAATTGAGATGTAAAATGTAATTTTTTTTAAAAAAAAATAATTTTTTAAAATGTCCTCCAACTTCAAATTTCAAATTTTAGAGTTTCCCTCATTTTCTTATCTTTCAATCTTTCTTTTCTTTTTCTTTCTCCCATCTTCTTCTTATTTTTCTCTCTCTATAAATTTTCCTCTTCTTTCATTTTCTTTTCTTCTTTTTCTTTTTCTTTTTATTTTATTCTTTCTTTTTTAATTTTCATGGATTATTTTAAAAAAAAAATTAAAAAGTTTGAAATTTTTTTTTTTGATTTCTTTTAAAAATAAATAAAAAAAATAATTTAGTAAATTCAGCAATTACAGTAATTGTTGCAACAACTACTATTAGTTATTATATTACAGCAATTATCGAAATTGCTGTAGCAACTATCGAAGTTGTTGCAGCAACTTCGACTGTTGCTGCATCAACTTTAATACTTACTTAATTTCTGAAAAAAAATATAATTGGAGGAGGAGCCCACGAAAAAGTGATATTTATGATAAAAATGGAGGTGATGGTGCTAGTGGTGATGCCGAATAAGAAGATGACATTTGTTGTGGTGTTGATAGTAATGGTGGTAGAGGAGAAAAAAAATAAGCGATAATTATGTAGAGGGAGAAAATAATGGTGAATCTGAAAGAGGTGATAATGGTAGCGATGGTGATAGTGGAGGAAGAGGAGGAGGCGGCGGGCGACAATAAAAAGATGTGGAAGAGGAGTGATGGTGATGGCATAGGATCTTTGTATAAATATAGGGTAGAAATATTTATCTAAATAATAAAACATAAGAATTTTAAAATTAATGCGTTAACACTTATTTTAAAATTATCATCTCTACTCTTTTTCTTATTTTAAAATATTTTTGTAACCTTGATTAATTTGCCCAATGTCTCTGTCTACACATTTCACTTAATTTTTTTATTTCACTTCCCAAAATCAATTTCCAAAGGCAACATTTCTTGAATCAGTCGGCCCCCACTTTTCTACTTTTGGGGTTGAAAAAATAGTGCAAAAATAATGTCATGAGTATGTTTTCATGCTTTTAGGCTGGAAAAAGATTGATTCTTGGTGTCACTAATACCATATCTCAAAATTCATTCATTTTGTTATCTAACTAAGAAGGGAATAGATTGATTCTTGGTCAAGAAGTATACACAAATTTTGAATTAAGTTACCGAAGTTTTGGGCTTTTTTTCTATTGTGTTGTAGAGGTTGTTTTTATTTGAGTTCTTGGAGTTGGGTTTTTCTTGGTTTTTATTGATTGTTGAAAAATGGGTTCATCTGATAAATTGTTTAATAGGCAGAGAAGTCTTCATCAGATCCTTGGAGGATGTTTTGGTAAGTCCAGTTAATGCAAATTCTTGATTATGTCACTGCTTTTTTGATGAAGAATTTAGGTTCATAATTTGGTTTATCTGGAATTGTTCTTACATGTTTATCACAAATGCAAATGAGTTTTTGATATGGATTGATGATTTTTTTATGGATTATTGGTAACCAGTTGAGCTATTAAGATTTCCCTTATGGATATTGGCTTTTTTTTCCTTTTTGGTGTGTGTGTGGTGGCGTTGGGAAGGTGGGAATCGACCCTTATGGATATTAAGATTTTCCATATGGATATTGGTCAACTAACTGTTTGTAATAGAAATTTGTTCCTGTGATGTGAAGGGCTTTCTTGGTCATTTTTTTGGTGTTTGATCCAGTTGTAGTTTGTTTGAAACAGTTGCTGATGTAGTTCTATGGAGGCAAAAAGATGTGACGGTGGGAATTCTTGTAGGAACATTGTTTGCTTGGGTGGTCTTTGAGATATCTGGTTATACACTTCTATCACTAGTCTCAAGTGTTTTCTTTCTGCTGTTCACCATTTTGTTTCTGTGGGCTAAATCAGCTGCAATCCTTAACAGGTAACCAACAATCTTATGCAGATGCTTTTTGTGATTTGGTTTTGTTCAGTTAGTTGTCTGTGGTTTAATGAGAATAGCAAAAGTGAATGGATCTATTGATCTCGCATCGAATCTCTCAGTTGTTATATACAGTTTTGATGATCTATGGTTACTTGGTTTAACGTATGCAATAGCATTGTTATAAGTAATTTTGTTGAAAATATGGGGGTCCCTCAAGCTACGGCAATTTGGGTTAGACTTTCACGCAGCTTTAAAGTATGTCAATCTCTATGAGAGGCGTTCAGTTCCTGCCATATTTGACAGGTTCTTATCCAGAAACACAATATATTCATTTGCTTTTTAGATACTTTTATTACTTGGATAAGGGAAGGAAGCAAGTGATTGGCATACCAAAATGATATTTACATTGTCTGGAAGTTAGAAAAACTTTCATTATCTTGACAACGTCGTTTTTTGATTCTCTCTTCAAAGTGCAAAGATCAAACTAAATCCGTCAATACATATCCTGTAATTACTTAAAATGAGACAAATGATAAAATCTGTAAACGCAAGTATTTAAAACAATAGGTTTTTTCCTGCCATCAGAGCTTTCGGGATTTCTCTCTTTCTCAGATGACCCAAGAAGTGCATAGTGAAAAGTGTCTGGACTCTGGACGTTCTTGTGCTTTTCTTCACTTTTCACCTCTTCCAACAGCATAATAGTTGTTTCAGGGACATTGGTGTCATCTCTTTTACTCCAACAAGACACGGAAGCATACCCAACTCTCAAAGACCACTCGGTAGTTGAAGAGAAAATGATTTACACTCCCAAGTCGTTTCTCATACATGTAGCACACGTTATGATATAATTCCCCAGTCCCCTTTCTAAAATTATCCTGTGTGAAGCACTAAACCCCTTATAAAACATGCTATACATGTGGGAACTCTATTTTCCAACAGTTTCAAGGCCAATGATGTGCGAAGAAATTTATAATTCCTTAGTACTGTATATAGAACGGCTTTCCACAGAAAAATCAGCTGCTAGTTCAATATCTTATAAAATATTATAGATGTTGGTAGTGTTTACTGATCTTTGATGGAAAGAAGCAAATATAATACACATAAAAAACAAAACAGTAGGTGATTTCTTCCCATCCGTTCAAGCCTTGTTGAATGGAGTTACTTGGTACCTGTGCTGGGGAGGTAGCAGGTACCCGTTAAAATAGCCAAGGAGCACAAGATGACCCATGCACCAAGGGTAAAAAGAAAAAAGAAACACACAATAAACAAGGATGGGAATGGGAAAATGTCTTGCAAAGAAAGTCATCAACTTGCCGATTCAATGAGATAATCGTCAAGACCTCAACCATGATCTGGTAGCATAGGGAGGTTTCTAACCATGATGTTTAGTAGATTTTTTCATTGTTAAATTATGTTATCTTGAGACCTTTTAGTGCCATCCAGAACAGTAGTTCATGATATTATTATCAACTTATCTACTAATGAACCTTCTTGAGTTTTTTTTGTTTTTTTTTTGGGTAATTGAACCTTGTCCAAAAATTGCAACAGACCAGCTCCACCCCTGCCGCATTTGTATCTCTCTGAAGAAATGGTAAATCAAGCAGCTTGTTTCATCCGCAGTCACATAAACATGTTACTGTCGGTCTCTGAGAATATTGCCCTTGGGAAGGACACAGATATGTTTGTTAAGGTGTCTGGCGGGCTGCTTCTGATATCTGTACTTGGGAGCTTGACTGATTTCCTCACATTGGGCTACACTAGTAAGTTAATCCCATTATTCTTAGTTCTGGAAATGAAGCGTTCTTGACGAGAGAAACTGACTTTCAGGTTCTTTTTCTTCACAGGTCTTGTGATTGTTCTTACAGTTCCGGCACTCTACGAGAAGTATGAAGACCGAGTTGATACATATGTGTTAATGGCATACAGGAAATTGCGGCAGTTGCATTATAAATTTGATGCAGTGTGTGTTAGCAAGGTTCCAAGGTTTAATTTGGAAGAAAAGAAATTAAGCTAATCCAGTTTTCTCTGTTGTATCAAGTTTTAGGTTGTTTTGGGGTTTGTGGTTTCGATAGCCTTTTTGTTATATATCTTAGTTTCTTTCGCTTGCTCACAGGAAGTGAATGGAGAGCAAGTGCTCCGAGGGGCACCGAGATATGAGAGATTGTAATTTGCACATAATATGTGTTGTGTACATCAATGTATTGAATTGGAACTAAGACAAGTTCTTACGAAGAAGCCTGTGCTTTTTTTTTGTCAAATGGATACGGAAGACTTATTTGGATTGAAGCATGGTAGATCAATTCATTTCTGTAAATCCACTTCTTGCAAAGCAAACTATTGTACGGTCCTAACCAAGTTGTAAGCTGGTAACATGATTTGCCAACTAGATATGTATAATTGAACTAATAAATTATTCCTGATGGACTGCGTACATCTTACCCTCCTCAGACCTCACTTTGTAGGAATACATTTGTAGGAATACATTTGTAGGAATACATTGGGTTTGTTGTTGTGACAATGCCTGGATGCTAAGTAAAACAGTTCAAATATGTAATTGCTGGCCTCGATTTAGAAGCTGCAGAATGTTGAGCAACTCCTCAAAAGAAATGAGATCCATGCTACAGAGATTTTTACTGTATGAACAAGAAGCTGGGTATATCAGGGAAGTCTTAACGTTTCAGCTTTCACAAAAAACGTTGGTAGTTTAAGAAAATAAACTACGCTGTAGGCAACACAAAATAAGCTGTTCTTACAAAAAGACACAAGGAACAATAAGAACATAACTAGTCCTGACTGCTTCCGAAACTATCACGCTTCTCGTGTTGCCAACCATAACCCTGTCCATCATGACTTGTATCGCCGTAGTGTCTGCCCCCTCTCTGGAGTTGTGACATGTGATGAGGTAAAGGTGGGGGCGGTGGGAGGGTCATAGGTTGTGGCATCACTATACCTTTGCTATCTCTGTTGTCCATTGAATTACTAGTCTGTCCACCTTCCCATCCTCTGTTGGCTGAAGGCGGAGGTGGCAGGTTTGAGGACATTACACCTGCATTCCTTCCATAGTCACCTTGGAAAAAGACTGCTCTTCCTTGGGGATCGGCAGGAGGTTGAACTGCAGTGGGCTCAAACTGCCCAACCGGCTGCCCCATATTCCATTGCCGAGGGTAATTCTCTGGAAAATTCATACTTCCTGCAGCACCAGGTGGAAAACCCAGCAAAGACCCTTGTTCTGATCCCATATCAGGAGTTGAGTCTGCCCTAGGCATCTCAAATGAAACAGCACCATAAAATGGTTGGGCTCCATCAGGTGAAAACTGAGGATAACCAAATTGAGGAGCCAAACCTGGATTCGAACTCATAGGCACCGCAAAGCCATGAGGTTGGGGCATGTGCATTGGATATTCAGGAAACGGGGAACTCCCTATAATCCCTTGCTGCTTGTCTGGAAAGTGACCTGGGTCTGGCCGCAATGAACCCTGTGCATCAAAACCTTGCTGAGGTAACCGATTCTGCATGCCAGGCCTTTCAAAGCCTGGAGGGGGGTTACTATCAGACTGTTGCTCTAGTGGATGATTTTGGACTGAACCAGTGAAAGGTGGCTTTTGTTGTATAACAGGCCTAGGAGGTTGTTGGTCTCTAATTTGAGAACTATGAGCTTTGTCTTCACGATCATGTCCCTGGGAACCTGAACTAGGAGAAAATATGGGCCTAGGTGGTGCTTGCACTGTAGATTCAGATGCTGCAGGTTTTCTAGCACTAGCAGATTCTGAAACATTTGCATCTTTTTCTTGATGAAGGAGATCACTGTGGTTCTCATGAATATGAGATTCAAATTCAGTCTGCTTCAGGAAGGACTTGAGACAATGAGGAGCTGCACATACATAGATCCCTTCCAACATTTTAATTGTCTGAATCTTCTGAATGCGTTCATCGCAGCTGAATTTAAAAAGGAAAACTGTAGGTCAGATTCCATAATAGATCAGTGAAACATGTATGGAACAGGTAAAGCCAAACAAACTAGTTTACTCGCAAACAATGAAGTAGCAATAACAGTTGAATAAGAATGCGTAACAATTATCTAAATAATGCTCATCCTGACAATCTCAAACACTCTTGATGAGATTCCAAATTTTCCAGTCAATTAATATCAACCATCTGCCATAACAAGGGCTGATGAAGCTCTTGATAGGATCAATATCTCGCAACTTGGAAGAGAATTTCTAATAAAATGGTATTTCAACAACTAACCCAAGTTGAGGTAGGATTAGACTAAAAAATCACTGAGACAGAAAAAAGGAAAATTCAGGTCTAACAAAAGATAATTGATACTGAAACACGACCTGACAAAATATCAATGTGAAATTCAGGTTTAAGTGGAAGAGTCGAGCTAAAATAGACCTTATAGTACCCCAAATTGCTACCAGCAGCATATCTCCTATAAAACACTTTTATTCTTGCCAGCTTTACATGTGAGATGTCCACAATAATATTGATACATAGTTTATAATTTCATATCCTAAATAAATGATAATATTTACTATTACAAGTGGAGAAACAGGATATATGCTTACAGGTAGCAGAGAGAGTCACTCCTGGAACAATCTAAACAGAAGGCATGATCACATGGGTTCTGCAAAAAGAGATGGTAAAAATCATTTTGACTTGAAATGTAGTTGAGAGAAGTAAACATGAAGGTGAGAACATTTTCCAACAGTTCATAACATTTATAATGCCATCCAAAGTCATACACCAGCTTTCAAAAGCATAACCTACTGTATGACCTTCAGCCATTTCGTAGTAACACGAACAAGTTCTGCCAGAGTTACCACATTACACACAAGATAATAGGAAAAGTATTAACCAGTTAGTTCATGCAACGGGACACATATTCAATAAATGCATTATCTGTTAAACAAAAACAAGTTCTGCAATATATTAAAAAAAGGGCAGCCTGGTGCAATAAAGCTCTCGCTATGCGCAGGGTCCGGGAGGGCCCGACCACAAGGGTCTACCGTACTCAGTCTTACCTTGCATTTCTGCCAGAGGTTGTTTCGAAGGCTTGAATATATGACATACATAATAAAATAATAGGAAATCAATTATTTGTGAAGGGGGATTAATTCAGATAGAGTTGAAGTTCAAAATTCATATTTGGGCGCTACTTCAGATCAGCCGATCATATAAAAGATATTTTTTTGAATGAATCATATAAAAGATATTATGTAAAGGATTTAGTAATTTACAAGCAAAATAGTTTCTCAATCAAGTGACGGCATGAGGGAGGTATCAAATAGTGCTAAATTTAAGAGCCTCATAACAATAACCGAACTTAGTATAGTACCAAAAAAGTGGCCACTTTAGTCCTTTTTTTGGGTTAAAGAAGTTTGACTTCTTTCTTCGATACCCCACTTTTTCTCTTTCACTTTTCCATTTTAACTTTCTCATGGCTTTTTCTGATCTGTTTTATTTGTCCAGTGATGGCTGATAAATTACAATGTCTGATGAGAAATCATTTGAATTTGTTGGTATAGTGAAGATCTATGTTGCGCGGACTCGTTGATGCTGGTGCGGGCGCCGGGTGCGTCTCAGATTTGGTCAAACGAATCCCGAGACATTGACCCAATATCAAGAACAAAGTTTATTGTCAGTGCCCAAAGGGAGAAAGACCGGCGACTGTAATTGTTGCCATCGGGAGAAGGGAGAAAACCCGCGACTGTAATTGTTATTGTCGACGGAAGGGGGAATTCCGGCAACTCTAATTGCCGTCATCGGAGGAAAGGAGAAAGTCGGCGACTGATGTCATCATCGGAAGGGAGAATTCCGGCTACTGTAATTGTTGTCGTTGGAAATTGATTCTTTCATTGGGAAGAAAGAGAGAGGCGTGGTTGGATCTAGTCAGTGAGTTTTATTTTTTAATAATTATGCAACAACATACCCAGTATATTTCCACCAAGTGGGGTCTAGGGAGGGTAAGTGTACGCAGTCCATACCACTACTTCAAATGTGAGATAGAGAGGTTGTTTCAGATAGACCCCCGGCTCAAAATAAAACATTCTACGATAAGGAATAGTAATATTAGGAATAGTAAAAGAACAAGATACAAGATAGGGTATAGTACTAGTAGGAACAGGAAAAGATCAAGATACAATAGAAATTAGCATATCCAATAATACCATAAGCAAGATACTCCAAGAAACACACAAGAGATACAAAAAGTAGCAATAATTTTTTTTTAAAAAAAATATAAAAGTAGTAATTTAGCTTTAGTTTTCAATTGCTATACGATGTTTACTATTTTTATGGACTAGACCTAAAAATAATATATTAACTTAGAATTTTATATTAACATAGTAAAAAATTATATGTTGCCTGTTTGTTTCCCGTTTCCCAAAAATACAAGTATAGTCTACTCCTAATTGAAAAAGTAACCAAAAAAAGTTACCTTAAAAGTAGGGAAACTAAGGGATATTTTTTAGGAGTTAGAATATCTTTATATTTATAATATTAAAAAGTAACTCTATATTTATAATATTTGATTTTTTTAGCCGAATCCCCGCACCCGTATCCATACTCGGATTCGCACCCAAGAATCTTAAAATTTAAATTTTGATGAATCCGATTCTCGGATCCGCACCCGTCTCGGATACCCGTCCATGCAACTTAGGTGAAGATTATGATACATGGTTCATGCTTATTGAACATGACAAGTGTTTCACAAGACATCACAAGTAGCCAGACAATAGATGAAAACAACCTCAGATGGATATGTGATGCACCCAAACAAGTTTCCGCTGGGTACAAGGAATTTGTGTAGGATATGGGGTCGGAAAATACAAGCGTACAACTACAGAGCATTTCAGAAGTTTAACAACTACGGCAGATCTGTAAGAAATGAAGCATGGCTGGGGGAACCATAGATCATCTGTTATCATCCCAGAAGTTGGTATCAGCATAGGCTGGCTAGACATTAACGAGAATTCTTTGATTTTTAGGGGAGTCCTTCAATCCCAGATTCAATCTTCACGATCAGCCTTCTAAATCCTACAGCAAAATAGCAGAGTTTACTAGTGGCTACGGGAGGAAATCCGAAAGGCAAAGTTGGTACTAGTGGCATCAAAATCAGGAACAGAGCAGCAAAGACCAACTCTAATCAAGTGCCTCTTAGTCCATTTCAATGAAGACTTCAAGTCCAAATCAGAGGTAATCCAGAAATGGTTTGTTATGAGGTGGAAGGTTAGCAGGACTCCAGATCACTCCCATAAACCACAATTTGTTCCATTCTGAACATCCTTCGATAAAAGAGACAGTGCGAGTTAAAGCAAGTGATTGGATTTGAAATGGAAGACAATTAACCCTGGAATGGTGGTCGCTGGTGGGGGGGCTGGAACTCATAGAACTAAGGAAAGAGCATAGGTAGATGAAGGTTACGGCATCCCACTCCATGCTTGGACTCTCAACAATTTTCGAACATAGGTGAACTCTGTGAATGTTCCATAGCCATTGATGAAGATACAAAAAGTAGAACTCACTTCTTCTGGGCCAGAATCTCTATTGATAGACGTCTTAATTTCAATCCTAGCAATCTGGAAATAGAATTGGATGACTGGTGTTCAGATGGCATCATTGTCGCCAATGAACATGTGAGACACAAATCGACTGAAAAAGGAAGGGAGAGCAGGTGAAACTGATGGCAACATGTGGAAAGGTGATGCATGATGGTCTTTCTTCTTGAGCCAACCAATGATAAACCATGTGTCATCTAGCACTACTCACATAGCTCCTCATGTGAATGTTTCAAATTTGGAAGGGAAGGGGCCAATCAAACCTTTGGTTATTGATTTGGACCAAAGCTTAGACAAAAGTAATTATAACACAAGCCCAAGAAAAGGAAAAGACCTGCTAAACAGATCCAGATCTGAAAAGCCAAAGGCCCATGTACTGACCCACAATCCCATAATAGGCTTGAGGTTCTATCTCAAGAAACCCGCGAACTTTCAACAATAATATCACTCAAACAAATTATTCCTTCAATTTCAGACTTAGCTCCTTTAAACACCAATGTCAGCTCCTCCTACCCAGATGCTGAGGCAGGTGTCTCAACAGAAGAATCATGATAAACCAACCTTCAATGTTAGTGATGCCTCCTCTCATCAGATATTAAGGCTCTAACCTCTTTTCTCACACACTCAACAAATTTTTTTTTTCTCTACCTTGGTACAAAGAAGGCCAAACTTCTCAACTTGTCCACAATCTGGCTGTTACTGAACTTCAAATTGGACAAACTTGGTGATGGTTAAAGCATACACAGAGTCTTCAATTTAGTTGGTTTTGAGCATGAAATGCTTGACATGGTTAACAAGGACAAATTTGCCATTAAATTCGCAAGGACAACCAAAAGGGGAAACTGACCAGAACAGACTCAAATGTGGTAGAAATTATGATGGGAGACGTGGAGTGAGGTAGAAAAACAAGGGCAGGCACCAAAAAGCATTCTTAGGATGAAACTTAAGATATTAAGCTGGAGCTTGAGGGGGGTGAACGAGTGGATCAAAAGAGAGATTCTTAAATCTTTGATTTGCAATTGGAAAGTTGACATCACACACCATCAAGAAACAAAACCTGAGGTATGGACATCCGGTTTAATACATCACATTTGGGTTAACAGATGAGTTAATTGGGCTAAACTAGAAGAGTGTGCTACCAAAGGAGGAATTATAGTAACAAGGGACAGTAGACAGTGGGACTGTATGGATATATAACAAGGAAACTATGTTATGTCATGTATGCTGGAAAGTTTGAATGAAGATATTTGGGAGTGCTTCATAAGGTCTACGGCCTCGCACAAACAGGGAAACAGCCGAATCTTGGGACGAATTGGCTGCGCTCAGAGGTATCTGGAAAGAAATTGGGTTATGGGAGGGGTTTCTAATGTTTATATGTCAACGTGAAAAATACAATTGTATAAGGAGATCCAGGGCTATGCAAGGCTTCTCAAATATAATGCATGATCTGGGCATCATCAACCTGCCACTTTGGAGGGCTATCTACACTTGGTCCAAGGGAGAAGATTTTACCCAGGCTTCTTACATAGACAAATTTCTGATCTCACCAGATGAAATGAACATTTCAAAGTTGTTAATCAACTTGTTTTTTCTAGAGTCGTCTCTGATCATAAACCCATAAACCTGGGAAGTAGTGAGTTTGATCATAATCCTCCTTACTTACAACTAGGGGTGTTCACGGTTTGGTTAAAAACCAAACCGAACCGCGAACTAAACCAATTAAAAAAACCGACATTTGGTTAGGTTTGGTTTGGTTTTAAATTTTTAAAACCGATACTTATGTGGTTTGGTTTTGGTTTTACTCTAAAATAACCGACAAAATAACCAAAACGAACCGATAAAAATTATATTTATATATGTATACACATACATATGCATATATAAATTATTTATATATTATTCATAAATAAAATATAAATATTTTTTATATTTTAAATTTTAATCATGAATTTAACTTTAGTCATAGCTAAGTTGCTCGGACTCTCCAAAAACGTTGCCGCACCCGTGTCGGATCTTTCAAAAATGCACTACTTTTGAAGGATCCGACACACACCTGATGACAATTTTGAAGAGTCCGAGCAACATAGAGTCATAGCACTTTTAGTATATGTCTCCATCTAGTTGATGGTATGTTATGAGATTCTATATGATTTTTGCACTTTGAATGGCAAATGATACTAATTGTGAAAATTATATTAATTGTGAAAATTATCTTGTTGTCTATGGGATTTTAAAGGTGAGTTTTATTAGACTATAGTTAATCACTTGTTTTGAACTTTCTCTTTGGTCCCTATTGAGCAAAAAAATTATGTGTTTACCTTTTTGGGGGGCTTATCATATCATTCTCTTATATTTAGTTTCTAAATACTTTTGTAGGAGCGTTTGTATGGTGTTGTTCATGGCTTTGACTAAGTATAACACTAAATTGACATCTTAGTTTCAAGGTTGAGAAACAACACTCGGTTGACATCTCATATGTTGGATTGAATTTTTTTAAGAAAAATTTCAACTTTTATCATTAACTAAAATTATAAACCGAAAAACCGAACCAAACCGAACGGAACTAAACCGATAAGAACCAAACCGACGGTTATTTTTTTGTGTTGGTTTGATTTGATTTTAGAAATTTAAAAACCGACTAAGTTGGTTTGGTTATGGTTTTGACCAATAACCGACCCAAACCGACCTATGAACACCCCTACTTACAACAATGACATACCCAGTGTAATACCACAAGTGGGGCATAATCCCTCTACTTCAAGTTTGAAAACATGTGGCTACAAATTAAGGTTTTTAGACATGGTTAAAGGGTGGTGGCAGACTACAATATCACTGGCAATCCACAGTTCAGATTTTTTTAGGACTAGCAATCCAGGCTTTATCTTAATCCAGAGACTAGAAGTTAAGACTCCTTAAGAAAATTTAACAAGCTGAAACAGGGATAAGTTTGGTATGGTAACACAGAGAGGCAAAGCCTTAGATGAACTTTCAACCTAGAACAAATTGCTAAAAGAGAACCCAATCCCAAGATTTAAAAAAAATAAGGCGGCGACATTAAAGCTGGAAACATCAGCAGCAGCTGGCCAAGATTGAAGTAGTCTCATGGAGACAGAATACAAAATGTCTATGGCTTAAGGACTGCAATTGGAACACCAAATACTTCCAATGAACTGCAAAGTCTCATAGTAGGAGCAATTGCATTGACAAACTGATGATAAGGGATGAAATTACAGAGGATAAAGACAAGATAAAATGGGGGAAGTGCATTTGAGAAAGAGGTCCCAACAAACATTACCTCATGTACCTCTGACAAGGCCCCAGGACTAAATGGATACACCCTGGTTTTCCTCCCAAAGGCAAAGGTGATCAGCAAAGGAAGTAACGAGGGCATTAAACCACTTCCATCAAAACTACAGGGTGGTTAGGTTCAGTTATACTACCTTCATTGCACTTAAAGGGAAAGATACAATTGAACTCAGACACTAAAGACCTATTAGTGTGATTGGTAGTTTATATAAGATAGCTGCAAAGCTCCTAACAGAGATACCGAAAAAGGTCATTGACCTACTAGTCTTAGGATACCAAAGTGCTCTCATTCAAGTCATACTATCATTGATGCAGCACTGATTGCAAATGACGTGCTTGAGTAGAACAAAAAAATTCTATGCAAACTTGTTGTTTGAAAGGGCTTTTGATCAAGCTAACTGATCCTACTGGTTGAGTGTGCAAAATTAAATGGGCTTTGGAGAAAGATGGGTTATATGGATGAGATTTTGCTCACCGCAGTCAAATACTAAATGATTGTGAATGGGAAACATACGGGATTCTTCTCACCACAAAAGGGCACAGGGAAGGGTTATCAATTTTTCTCTTCATTTTGGCTTAGGAGCGGCACAGCATATTTTTACGGAATAAGCCAGAGAACATCAGCAATCAAAGGATTTGAAGTTGGATTCAACTTCACTGTGGAGGTGTCATATAACTTTATGCTGATGATGCTCTCATCTTTGTGGTGATGAGAGATCACATATTTTATATTTCAACCTCACCCTGTCTCTATTAAAGCTCTCTCTGAATTACAGATTAATATGCTCAAATGCACATGATGTCATGTCACTGATGTTCCCAAATTGGTGGAACTGGTAGGAAATATTTGTTGCAGCGCTGGTCATTTACCAACAACTTACACGGGGATGCCGTTAGGGACCAAACTCAAATATGTAGAGACATAAAATGGAGTCATTGACAAGGTTGAGAAAAAAATGGCTACTTGACAACTGCAATACTTACCAATGGGAGGAAGACTCACTGAGATCAACTGTGAATTAGATAGTATCCGTACACATCTGATGTCACTCGTTCCAAAACCAAAAATGGTGGTGCAACAATTAGACAAAATCAAGAGACCATTCTTTTGGGAAGGCAACAGTAAGGGGCACAAATTCAACGTAATAAATACGTAACTTCCACGATGCCAAAACAGGTAGGAGGCTTGGGAATCAAAGATCTTACAACTCACAACAAATGCGTATTAATGAAGTGGCTATGGAGATACGAACAAAGTGACGATGCTCTTCAGAAGCAAGTGGTCAGAGAAAAACATGGCTCACAAAAAAAGTGGTGTACTAAATTATCTAGGCCCCTCGTGGTTTTGGATTATGGAAGTACATCAAGAAATTATGGGGAGATTTCTCTTAGAATATCACATACAAGGTGGGTTTGGGAAAATCATATCAAAATTTGTAAAGAGCCATGGCTCCATAGATCACATCTGATGCTAGATTTTCCAAATTTACTTCAAACTACCCCAAATGTTGATTCCTTCATTGCACAGATGAAATCTAGAATCGGATCTACAGTTTAGAAGGAACTTTCAAGACTGGGAACTAAATAAACTCTTGATTTTGTCACAAAGACTGCAGTCCTTCACTTTCCGTAACCACACAAAAGATGGTATAAGTTGGGGCAACACAAAAAAAGGGGTATTCACAGTGAAGGCAGGCAACATATATTCACTAACTCAGATTGGGAATGCTGGGCAATGGCCCCGGAGACAAGGTTTGTAAGGGTAAATATAAAACTAGTACTAAACTAAAATGCTCCTGTTATGGATGTGTGGAAGTCGATTAATTAAGTATTTAATAATTATTTTAAGTATCTTTATTTATTATTCTAGAATAGGATTTTACGTTTCCTACTTTCATGAGGATTAGACTCTCTAGAATAGGGTTTTATGTTTCCTACTTTCATAAGGATTAGACTATTGTTGTAATATGAATCCTATTAGAAGGGGATTTTGAACAACAAACCGATAAGTCGTATTTTAGCAAAAAGCAAGAGACTGGAGTTCTCTCTTCCATTGAACTCTAAGGTTTCAGCCTCCCTTTAACGTGCTGAATTTATATATCGCCTCGTGAATCGACCCTTCCCCAAAGATCCTAACAGCTCCCCTGGGCAGCAAGCCTGCCAAAGGATAACGTTAGCAGGAGGAATATACAGATGGTGATACATGTTACATGACCCATCAATCTGGAGATCAACAAACACCTCTTCGTACACTGCCTGTAGTTGCAGAAATTTGGAACATTTTCCTCTATTTTGGGACTTTATCGGGTTATGTGACATACAATAGGATGCCTATGTGAGCCGGAGCTTTTGAAAAGTTGATGAAAAAAAAAAAGGCAATCTGGTCAATGATATAAACCAGTATATTTTGGTGTATATGGACAAAAAGGAATCGACGATGTTTTGATGGTGTATCACTTCCATGCACTCTGAAAAAGCTAGGTGTATTTTAAACTTATTCAGTTGGAACAATTCTATGCTGGTTGGCTCCCAAGAGCGCCTCTTAGATTTTTCAAGCTCCCTATCCTTTTAGTCTAATCTCTGTGTATGGAGCAGTCTTAATTTCCTAGTTATATATACTTTTGATTTCTGCATCCACCGGATGTCATCAATAAAAAAAAATTAACACGAAACAGAAATACCCTTAATGAAATTTTCTTACTTCATCTATCACAACAACAATATACCCAGTGTAGTCTAGTCTGGGGAAGGTAGATTATACGCAAACCTTACCCCTACCTTAGAGGTAGAGAGGTTGTTTCCGATCGACCCTCGGCTCAAGAAAAAATAATCCAAAGCAGTCTTGAACAAGAAGTAATGGAAGTACAAGAAAAAACAGATAATAACAAAACAAAACTCACAGGAGATTTAATACAATTGACAGGTTGATGGTAAGTGGGGAGAAGATACATGAGCCAAGAGACATCAAAGAGGCCATGATAGATTTCTACTCCATTTTATACTCGAAGCCTGAACCTTGGAGACCAGATTTTCATTTGGGAGACTGTCCAACGATAAATATGGAAGAAAATGAATGAGACTGTTCACAGAAACAGAGGTACTACAGATCTTAAAGCACTGCGATGGAGATAAAGCACCTGGTGCTGATGGTTTTACAATGTGTTTCTTTAAGTCTTGTTGGGATACACTGAAAGAAGATTTGATGCAAACCATTCAGAACTTCCACCAAAGATTTGATGCAAACCATTCAGAACTTCCACCAAAGGAGTGTATTTGATAAATCCTTTAATGTCAGTTTCATAGCTTTCATCCCAAAGAAGCTTGGAGCGGTGGAGTTAAACGACTTCAGACCAATCAGTTTTAGGTGGGGTCTACAAAATCATCTCTAAGCTGTTAACTGAAAGGCTAAAGAAAGTGATAGGAAAGCTGTGGATGAGCATCAGATGGCTTTTTTGAAAGGTAGGAAAATAATGGACACAACACTATTGGCCAACGAGCTGGTAGACTCCCGGTTGAAACAGAAGAAACCAGGAATTTTGTGCAAGCAAGATATTGAGAAAGCCTATGAGCATGTCAATTGGAATTTCCTTCTTAAAATTCTATAAGACATGGGCTTTGGTGGTACATGGATCTGCTGGATCAGGTTTTGCATTTCAAATGTGAAATTTTCCCTCAATATTAATGATAAGACTGAAGGTTTTTTCCAATCATATAGAGGTCTTAGGCAAGGAGATCCTATGTCTCTCTTTTTGTTCCTAATTGCTATGGAAGGTCTCAATCATATGTTCAAGAA
Organism: Capsicum annuum; assembly: GCF_002878395.1. Taxonomy (NCBI): domain Eukaryota; kingdom Viridiplantae; phylum Streptophyta; class Magnoliopsida; order Solanales; family Solanaceae; genus Capsicum; species Capsicum annuum. Next base: position 49,898,526 of record NC_061119.1, on the reverse strand, counting down.
AGCAAAAGCAAAAGCAAATGTCTGGATAAAAGGTTTTAGTCCCCGAACTGGAAGGGGAGAAAATCTAGAAATTGCACATCTTTTTTTATGTGGATGATGCTCTTGTTTTCTGCGAGGTAGAGGTGCTACAGATCAGACATTTAAGGGCAATCCTAACAACTTTTTAAGGAATCTCAGGACTCCACATCAACTAGTTGAAAAGTCAGCTTTTTCATATCAACCAGCCCGATAACTTACACTGTCTGGCTGAGAATTTGGGATGTTAGGTTGGTTCTTTACCAACAAAGTATCTACGAATGCCATTAGGTGGAAAAACACAAAGAGCTGGAGGTGTGGAATGAGGTGGCAGAGAAATGTGAAAAGAAATTGTCAAAGTGGAAGAGTCGGTGCTTATCCCTGGGTGGTAGGTTGACCTTAGCCAAACCAGTGCTTGATGGTCTCCCAACCTACATGATGAGCCTATTCCCTATTCCCTATTCCCTATTCCCAAAAGCATTGAAAAGAAGATCAATAGACTGAGAAGATCCTTCATTTGGCAAAGAAATAAGGAAAAAAAAGGCTACAATTTGGTGAAATGGGATACCCTTACTCTTAGCAGAAATCAGGGAGGCCTTGGTTTGAAGAACCTTGGCAATCAAAATAGTAGCCTTCTACAGAAATGGTTATGGAGATTTAGCATAGAGGATGGGGCGTTGTGGAGAAGATATATAGCAGGAAAATATGGTCTTCTTAACCAGTGGACAACTGAGGAGGTTGTTGGTACTTTTGGGTGTAGTATGTGGAAGACAGTAAGAAGGCTCTGGCCACAATTCAACAACAATATCTCTATCAGGGTGAGCAATGGATTGAAAACTGATTTCTCGAATGATAATTGGTTAGGGGAAGATAGCTTGAGAAATGTTTTCCCACATTTTTTTTTCTTGATAACCGTGGTGTCCGGCCCAACTTGCGCGCACCTCGACTAATTCCACAAGATACCTGCCAGCTTCCACCAGCAATTGATATCAGGTAACTATGTCCACCAAGGCTAGAATAGATGGGAAGAAATCACCTAATGTTTGTCTCTATTGGGAATTGAACCTGAGACCTCATGGTGCTCAACCCAACTTCATTGAACCACTAGGTCGCACCTTTGGGTGCACTTTGAGCTTGCAAAGTAGTTCTACTGTCTCACAGTTATTGAGTCTACAAGGATGGAATCTAATGTCCAGGAGAGCACTTAATGATTGGGAAATCGGAGAAGTAGCAAACCTAATAAAACCCCTGAATGCATTCCAGGATATGTCTATGAGGTCGGATATGCTAAACTGGAAACTCCACATTGAAGGCATGTTCACAGTAAAGTCTTGCTAATGGGAACTAAACTTTAATCACACAGTGACTGACACATGGCCCTGGAAAACAATTTGGAAGACCAAAAGTCCTCCAAAGTTTCATGCTTCATTTGACTAGAGTGTTGGAAAGCTTGCCTCACCCATGAGGCACTACAAAAAAGAGGATGGGAAATATGTGCTAGATGCTTCATGTGTGAGCAGGAAGTAGAAGAGAACAATCATCTATTCCTACATTGTAGCGCAGCCACAAGTTTGTGGAACATGTTTTTATGCGTTCTTGGAATTAACTGGGTGATGCCTAAGGCATCTTTGGAACTTCTAGAAAGCTGCACAGGAATAGGAAACAGAGGGAGAACAGCAGATTGGTGGAAGACTATACCAGTATGTGTTTGGTGGACCTTGTGGAGAGAAAGAAATGATAGGTGCTTTGAAGGGCAAGGAATCAGCATTCAAAGGATCAAGATAAAATGTATTAGCTTTTTATTTTTCGGTGCAAACAAGATTTGGCAGGGGAGACAGTGGAATTAGTTGATTTCATAGGAAACTTGTAGAAGTACCCTTATGGGGTGTGTCCACCACTCTGTGGGGTGTTAGTTTCCAATTCATCATTTTTTGGATGATGAATATTTTGTGTAAATTCAAAGTTACCTTAACTCAAAAAAAAAGTAACAACATTGGATAGTACCAGAAAAACACTACAACAAAACAACACGACAATCACGGTACAAGGAACAACATCGAATAGTAATAGAAATTAAAGGATAAGAAACTATAAGAGCAACACTACAACTACTCCTATGAACGGACAATAAGACAACGACCTGCTTCCTATTAACCTTCTACTCTAATCCGTAGCAACAACCAACAAGTAGCCTAGTCCCGGGATGTCTTTGGTACGACGGAAAACATCTTTTCAAAAAATGTTTTCTTATTTCCCATGTTTGGCTGGAAAAAGTTTCTGAAAAACATTTTCTATAGGAAAACAAGTTTCTTCGAAATGAGAAAAATAACTTCTTTAACTCAAGTAGGGAAAACAAGTTCTATAAGTGACATTCTATGTTTGTTGTATCCTCCCACCCAACGCTCCCAACCCATACCCCTTAACCATCCTACCCTCTCCACCCTCGAGATTACGGATGTGCAGATTGAGTTATTGATTAATGCTTCGGGTTATGGTTCAAAAGTTTCATTACCGATTTATCATCCCAAATTATTGAGTTATTGGTTTGGTTCTCGAGTTGACCAATTTTTTAACGGGTGAACCGATAGCCCGATAGTAATTTTTTAAATTATGATTTTACCTTCAATATGTAAAGTATCCTAGCAAGAAGATGAATCGAGTGTCGATAAAAAGTAAGGGGAATATCATTCAAATCTAAATTAAATTTGGTTGCTTTAGTTGGGCTAGTTCTATCTGCTCTTTTTCTTTGTACCCAATTTTTTCTAGCTAAACATGCTTATGACTTATGAAATTTTGTGTGTGAGATCTTAATGATAACCCGATAATCGAACCGATAATGCTCAATAACCGATTAATAGATATCTTAACAGTTCTTTAATGATTTAGCATGTCTACAAACCGATAACCAATAAGTAGAATCAATAATTTTCAAAACCAAACGGAACCGTCCAATACACAACCCTACTCGAGACCCTTCAGCTCACCCCCTCCCATCTCTATAGTTTTTACTAGAGTACACATAAATGCTCTTGAAATAACATCTTTTCGCTTACCTACCAAACACTAAAAAATAAGGAAGAAACCACCTTTTTTCCAAAAAAAAATTATCCATGAAAAATATTTCCTTCATACTAAATACACATTTGATTTCTTATTTGTTGGTGGAAAAAATCATTATTGAGTATTGACTAGTAACAATAGGATATAGGAATATAACAACACTATACCCAACCTTACCTCTACCTACTGCTCTGTTTCCTGAATTATCTCGTCTCGAGTACAACAATTAAAAGTAGGTATAGAAAATAAAACGACAGTAAGGAAAACATAACAACTATTTAAAGTAACAATAGAGCAACAATAGCGCAAGTCGGTGCACTAAATCTCCCACTATGCACGGGTCTGGCGAAAGACCGGACCACAAGGATCTATTATACAGAGTCATATTGCATTTCTGCAAAAGGACATTTTCACAGCTTAAACTCATGATCTCCTAGTCACATGACAACAACTTTACTAGTTACTCCAAGGTTCCCCGTCTAAAAGAACACTAACAACAATAAAATATTGCAACAATCAGAACACACTAATTACAGCTACTTACCAGACGTCCATAAATAGCAATTGGAAAGTCACACCTAACAAAACAATGTACTCGGTCACCAACTGGCACCGAGACGAAACCACAAGGGTCTACTGTACACCAAAGCTCCCACTATGCATGAGTCACGAGTCAGGAGAAGGGCCGGACCTCAGGAGTCTATTGTACACAATAGTACCTTGCAGCATTTATGCAAGAGGCAGTTTCCACGGCTCAACCCATAACCTCTTTCTCACATGGCAGCAACTTTACCAATTACTCCAAAGCTCTCCTTCTAAATGAACATTAACAACAACAAAATACTGTAACTATCAAAACACAAAAAATACGTCTACTCACCAGACGTCCATAAATAGCAATTGGAAAGTCACACCGAACACAAAAATGTACTCGGTCCCCAAGCTGCCTCCTCGACCTACGGCCAACAGTTTTAACCAGAGATGCAGCAGCAGCAGCAGCATTTACTGTACCAAGGCTTTTGGCTACAGGAAGATCAGCCAAAACAAGATGATCAGGACAAGCAACTGTAACATTATCAGGTGGCAAAGACTTAGCACCTCCACCGCTCTCACTCGCTGGTTTGCTTAGCCGGATCTGAAGCATCTTTGCCCAAAAATGGAATTCAAGGGCCGCTTGCTCTAGGGTTAAAAGGTGGGCATCCAAATAGTTAAACGCCCCAAATTATCTCTCCCCCCCATCTCAATAAAGAGGGAAGTGACTCCTATCTATTTAACTAGATTGTGTGTTTCATCAAGTGAAATATATAAAAGAATAAATAATTAAAAAATAACAATTGAGTTTAAATAAATATAATATTTTTCCTTAAAAGAATATACAAAATGAGTACACGTGTTACTTGAATATTAGTAATAGCATTTTATGAGTTTTACATTTATTGACGTTTTCCTTTCTTTAATCATGTTGTACTATGCGTGGGACGAGCATATGGTTGTTAAGTTCTTGTTCAGCAAATAGGATCAAATTAGAGAGAAACATGAGAAATTATTAAAATCATAATTCATTGTTAATGTTGATTATGCATAATTCATATATAAACTTTAAAATTATTAACTAAAAGAAATAAAGAAAAATAGAAGAATAATAATAAGGATTGTAAGAAGACGAGTTAAATCAAAATAAGAGGAAAACGTAGAAGAAAACCTACCATAGCGTATATGAAGAAATAATTTTACCTTTTTGGTAATTTAATTTCTCCTTTAACTTGGTTATATGCTTTTATAATTTTAAAAAGATTTATTCACATAAGCTAGAACATATATACAACCGTAGACCGAAAAAAGGTTAGCAAGCTACTTATTAACTAAAAGACATCAATATTAATTTAGGAAAGAAAACCCTATAAATATTTTCCTTTTTTCTATTCTCATAGATTTTGGGACTCCTTTTTCACATACACAAAAAAAAAAAAAAAAATATTTTTCTTTTTTCTACAACAACAACAACAACATACCCAATGTATTTCCATCTAGTGGAGTTTGGGGAGGGTAGAGTGTACGCAGTCCATACCACTACCGCAGGTGAAGTAGAGAGTCTGTTTTCGATAGACCTCCGACTTAGAATTAATAACAATATAACAAACATAATACATAAATGCAATATAAACTTGTACAGTATGCGAAATATACTAACAACACTAGCCACAAGATAATACTAAAACTATACATCTGAAACAATAGACAACACTCAACACCTACTACCAAGAAACTTCAGACACATATACAGAACACCCGACACCCTTCCACTCCCTATCCCTTAACCCTAATCTGCATCCTCTACCCCTTCCTATTAAGGGTCATGTCCTCCATAAGCTATAACTGTTTCATATCATGTCTAATCACCTCCCTCCAATATTTCTTCGATCTACCTCTCCCCCGCCTAAAATCATCTATAGCCAGTGTCTCACACTTCCGCACTGGCGCATCAGCACCTCTCCTCATCACGTGCCCATACCAACGTAACCTCACTTCTCGCATCTTGTCCTCCACCGAAGCCACTTCCACCTTTTTCAGAATAATCTCATTCCTCACCCTATCCTTTCTTGTCTGACCACACATCCATCGCAACATCTTTATCTCCGCCACCTTTAAATTTTGGACGTGAGATTTCTTAACTGGCCAACAGTCCGCTCCATACAACATAGCCGGTCGGACTGCCACTCTATAAAACTTGCCTTTGAGCTTTGGGGGCACCTTCTTATCACACAAAACTTCCGAAGCAAGCCTCCATTTCAACCACTCTGCCCCAATACGATGCATGACATCCTCATTAATCGCACCATCGTCCTGAATTATAGACCCCAGATACTTGAAAATTTCCCTCTTCAAAATGGCCTGAGAATCCATCTTCACAACCACATCAGTCTCCTGCAACACAACACTAAACTTACAGTCTAAGTACTCCGTCTTGGTTCTGCTCAATCGAAAACCTTTAGACTCAAGGGTCTGTCTCCAAGTTTGCAACTTATTATTAAATCCTCCCCAAGTCTCGTTAATCAAAACCACATTATATGCAAATAATATACACCAAGGCACCCCTCCCTGAATATGTCACGTCAACACATCCATCACCAAGATAAATAAAAAGGAGCTAAGAGTCGATCCCTGATGCAAACTTATTAAAATCGAAAAGGGCTCCGAATCTCCACCTACCGTCCTCACACGACTTTTTGCGCCATCATACATGACCTGAATTGACCTATTGTACGCCACAGGCACCCTACTAGCCTCCAAGCACCTCTATATAATCTCCCTGGACACTCTACCATATGCCTTCTCAAGATCAATAAATAACATATGCAAGTCCTTCTTCCTCTCCCAAAATTCCTCTATTAATCTTCTCACAAGGTGAATGGCCTCAATAGTCGAGGGACCTGGCACGAAACCAAACTGATTCTCCAAGATAGTCACAATCCTTAGCAGTCTCAACTCTACCACCCGTTCCCAAACCTTTATAGTATGACTCAACAATTTTATACCTCTATATTTGTTGCAACTCTAGATGTCTCCCTTGTTTTTATGTAAAGGAATCATCGTACTCCACCTCTATGCTTTCGACATCTTCGTCGCCCTAAAAATGATGTTAAACAACCTTGTCAACCATTCCAAACCTGCCCCACCAATGTTCTTCCAAAAATCCACTAGAATCTCGTCTGGCCCCGTCGCCCTACCCCGACGTATCCTACGAATAGCCCCCTTGACCTCCTCAACCTCAATATGCCTACAATGACCATAATCACGACACTCCTCAAACTTCTCCAAATCCCCCAACATGAAACCTTTGTCCCTCTCATCGTTCAAGAGTTTATGAAAATAGGACTGCCACCTCTTTCTTATGAGAGCATTCTCAACCAACACTGTACCATCTTCACCCTTGATGCACCTCACTTGGTCCAGATCACGAGCCCTCCGGTCCCTGGCCTTAGCAAGCCTATACAACTTTTTATCCCCATCTTTCTCCTCTAAAGCCATATGCATACTCTCAAAAGTTGTTGTCTTAGCTGTCGTAGCCGCCAACTTAACCTCTCGTCTAGCTACCTTATACTCCTTCTTATTCTTCTGTCTCTCCTCCTCATCCTTGCTCTCAACCAACTTGGCATAAGTCACCTTCTTAGACTCCACCTTTCTCTTAACCTCTTCGTTCCACCACCAATCTCCTTGATGCTTACCAGATCGACCTCTCGAGACACCCAACACCTCTCTAGCGGTCTCCCTAACCATAGATTTTGAGATTTCTTTTATACAAGGAAAAAAAAACTTACCAACATTAATTATTCATATATTTATTAAATAATAATTTTAAAAAGGTGAAAAAATGATTTTGTCTATTGAAGAATGTTTTAATAAAAGGCAAAAATTTTATTCACTTTTCTAAGAATTTTCACCCTTTTAATATATTATAGATATAGATTTTGATTAAATGAATCGTATTCAATTAATATAAAAATCATTAAAAATCGATAATACATGCATGCATATATCTATAGTCTATAATCTATATCTATAATCCATCTATAATCTATTAAAAGTGTGAAGACCTTAGAAAAGTAAAATATATTAAAAGTGTGAAGACCCTTAGAAAAGTGATTTGAACTTTTTGTCCAGACTCTTCTTTAGACAAAACTGTCTTTTCACTATTTTCTTCAATTTATTATTTAATTATTTTTATTATATTAACTAGACTCCAAAAATATATAGAAGAGGAATCAATTAATATTTTCCTTTGTAGTGATCAATTAGAAAAATACTCCTAAAATAAGACTCTATTAAGGAAATACTTCTATAAATATTGAGATGTACGTTAAGCTAGAGAAGAAATTACTTTACTTATTGGGAAAATATGGTTGATGCTCATCTTAACTTGATTCGGTTACATGTATGGATTGGTGGATGCTTAATTTTCTAACCCTCAACTTTTTCACTATTTTTGTCAACATAATAGAATCCAACGTGTGTGTATATATATCTTCTTTATTTTCATTCAAGTAATTCTTTAGGGTCAAAATTTTCGCTCAGACAAGAATTATTTTCATCAAAATTGAAGCTTTGTGATCACTATTGTATTATTTTGTTGTAGTTTACAGGTCGTAGATGAATTTACAAGTAGTAGATGAATGTCGGCTGGCTTTGAGAATTTTTGTAGGTAAATGTTAGGTTTAATTGTATTTTTTTATATCTCTATTTTGAGGTTTTTTTTGCGTAAAGGTGAAATTTAGCTGTATTATTTTGATATCTCTATTATTGTATTATTTTGTTATAGTTTACAGGTGGTAGATGAGTGTCAGATCGCTTTGAAAAATTTTTTGTGTAAAGATTAGATTTAATTATATTGTTTTGATGTATCTATCATTGTATTGGTTTGTTGCAGTTTACAGGTGGTAGATGAATGCCGATCGACTTTGGTAATTTTGTGGGTAAAGATTAGGTTTAATTAAATAAATTATCCAAAAGATGTTGAATTTAATTATTGTATTCATCTTTACTATTTAAATAAATATCCAATTTAGTGTAACACTTGAACTCAATAAAGCGAGGTACACGTGCGAGGCGCGTACACCTAAACTAGTGTGTGTGTATATATATATATATATACACACACACAAACAGACACGCGCGCGCGCGCACACACACACACACACACATATATATATATATATATATATATATATATATTTATATTGTTAAAACATAAATGTATCAACAATTACTATTCCACTTATTCATATTTTTTATTCTACACTTTAAAAGTTTAAATATTTATTAATCCAAATGTGGGTTGCAATTAATAGCCCAAAATTGCAATGTATTTCCCTACTGAGCCGACATAAACATCATTTGCTTTCATTTCTCGTTCTCTTTTATTTGTCAACTTGTTCTTTGAAGTTAAATTAAATTAATATTTTAAATTTAAATTTTAAGTGTTTTGAAAATTATATATAAAAAAAACTATATGTTACCATCTGTCATATTAATTTAAGTTATTTGACCTTGAAAACACGATAAAGCATACTTCTGTAAATGTTTTATCGAACTTTGCTTTTGTATATGTTCCTTCCATTGAAACGTAGGAGTCATTTGTTAGAGTACAAAAATAATTTTGAATAGAATGTATTAGTAATGTTTGCCTTAATAATGCTTGCATTTATAATGGTGGTATTATTTATGCTAACATTGTTTCTTATACACTAGTTGATGTGCTGTATTAGAACTTTTCTTTTCAATCTTGATATATTTAAACAAAAGTTTTTTTAAAAAAGGGTTGCATATGCATTCTAAGATTCATCCGGGATCTAGCATGGATTCAATATATGTTATTTTTGTCTCAATTTATGTGACACAAATAGAATTTAGATAATCAATCATACTTTTAATATGTATTTAGATAATTTAAGTTGTTAAATGTTGTAATTTATAATATTTTTTACATATTTTTTGAAATATATAGCAGATTAATTTACTTTTAGATATTTTAAGTTGTTAACTATTTTTATTTATAATACTTTTTATGAATAATATATGTTACTCTTCTTGTCCAGAGTTTTGTAGTTGATAGCCAATTATATTTTTTAAATAATTTAAATTTTAATTATTGTGTTGTATAATATTTCTTCTATTTAAATTTAAGTGGCACAATATTCATATGACCATAATAATTAATTAGGGGTGATGTAGTAAAATCACGAATGAGCAGCGAAGCATAAATGTCTTACATGACTTACAACGACAAATCAGAAGTGACATAGCAACATTACTATAAAATTAACCGTGAAAAAAATTTAAGTGGATCTCATATAAGACGTCAAGTTAATTTAAAACATCAAGAGTTAATTTGTCATTTTTATATCTATTTTACCATTTTATTAAATATTATTAATTTTTTAATACTTAAATGACTTATAATACTTAATTAGGGGTGATATTTAGTAAAACTATGGTTGAAACAGCTGAAGCAGACATGTCATAAATGTGTATTTTTCTTTTTATAGTTAAATATTATTAATTTTTTAATACATAAATGACTTATAAAAATTACTTAGGAGTGATATAATAAAATCATGATTGAAAAACTGAATCAGACATGTCATAAATGTTCATTTTACCTTTTTTAACTGAATATTACTAATTTTTTAATACATAAATGACACATAATAATTAATTAGGGGTAATATAATAAAATTCCTGATTGAATATTATTAACTTTTTTAATATATAAATGATTTATAATAATTAATTACAGGTGATATAGTAAAATTACGATTGAAGCAGACATGTCATAAATGTCTATTTTAATTTTTAATTAAATATTATTAATTTTTAATATATAAATGATTTATAATAATAATTAATCAAGGGTGATATAGTAATGTTGGTGAATTTTTAAAAATTAAAGAAATGCTAATTAGTAGGTTTATTTAATTAAAATCATTATTCGGTAGGTTTTAGATAAATCGAGAAAATATCAAATTAATCAAATAAGTTATATGAGTAAAATACATTTTATATATAAAGTTTTTTAAAAATAAAATATTAAAACTTTTTTTTTGAGTTTGGGGTGATTAAAATAACTACAATCCAACAAGTAATTATTTAATTAAAAAAATCCATTAACTCATAGGAATAGTATGCTTAATCAAATACGGATAATATGATTTGCATATATAAAAATAACTAATTATTGTTATTTAGTAACGAATTATGTTTGACCTTATATAAGTAAAAATCTTGCTAGGTATTTTTATTTAGTTTCTTTTTGTTGGTATATATTGACTTGACACAAATCTTAAGAAAATATTTATGAAGAATTTATTTTATTAAATTAGCTTTATTAATTATACATTAAAAATTTAAATTAGGCAAACTAGTATTTCATGTAGCAAATAAGGAAGAAAGCAAATTATATGTTTGATATGAAATGTAAATACAGAATAAAATGTCTTTAATTATATTTATCATATTAATTATTTCAATAAATTATTATCTTATTAATCAATTTACTTAAACATAATATATCTGAAACAATTTTATATTATATAATCTAAATAAAAGTAGCACGTAGGTACTCACATTCATCCTAAATACAATGAAAAATACAATTTATAGAATAATTATGAGCCCGTTTTAGATAGGCTGAAAAAAATTGGCTTTTAAAAAGTTATTTAAAAGTGTTTTTGAAAGTGCTGAAACTTATTTTAAAAATAAAAAGTTACGTGTTTGGATAAAAGTGTTGAAATTGAAAAAAAAGTTATTGATGTATTTGGTAAACAAGTGTTGTTAAGCACTTTTTTTTGTCAAAATATCTTAAATACCTTTAAAGTTGTTAACAATAATTAGAGTTGATTATTATTAATTTTTATTTCTAAAATGATTCAAATTAAAGTTAATATATATATATATATATATATATATATATATTTTTTTTTTAATTCAGTTTTTCTCTCTCTCTATCTATCTGTCTGTCTGTCTTTGCTTGGTGAGTTGTTTTTTCTTAGAGAAATTCATATGTTGTACAATAATAATTGTTCAAATTTAAAAGAATATATTAAAGAATGAGAATAATACATAAAAATCATATTTCATAAATTAGAAGTTTCATACAAAAGAGGTACTAATACGGCTAGAGTTAAGTTCGCCTTAAATACAAAAAGTGGAAATGTTTAATTACTACAAGAAGAAGTATGTTGTAGTGAAAAAGAATTGTGTTTTAGGGTTACAAGAGGGTAATTTTGGAATAAGTAAGAATTATAAGGGACACAAATGTCTTTTACTTGGTCAACTTTCAATGAATTATAAGCTAAAAAAAGTAGGGAATGGACAACTCCTAGCTTTTGGCTTTTAAAAAGTCAAAATTGACTTTTTAAAAGCAACTTTTAAATTTGTCAAACACTCCTAAAAGTAAAAAATGGCTTTTAAGCCATTTTGGCCAACTTATAATCTTACCCAAACAACCTCTATATCTTTCTAGGGGAAAAATGGAAAAAATATATAGAGTAGCATACCTAAGTATTAAATTACAAAAAATAGCAATACTTAAATCAAATTACACTGTGTAGCATCTGTAGCATTATTTTAATGTGGTCCCCTACTTTTGCCACCTAAGAGAAGTTACCGTGCATATTTCTACCTTTTTCCTTTTTTTTTCCATTAACAATCACTTTCTGCTTCAATTTTTTTTCCTTTTGCACAATTTTAGCACCATCCGATAAGGATTATCTTCCTCTATTTCAGGTAACTCATTAATTCAGCTATTGTATGTTAGCGGTTTATCTTTTTTTTTCAACTGTAATACATCTCAAAATCATATTTTAAGGTTTTTATGCTTTAATGGTTGAAAAACACCAAAATCACGAACAAATAGTGGTATACGAAAAATTAATTTGGTGTTTGATTATGGACCATCTTTTAGTCTTGGGTTAACTCAAGAAGATTTAGTTAAAGTTGTTTCAAATCCTTTACAGTCGAAGAAATCTGGGAGATCAAAAATAAAAGTTTTGCGACAATATCATTTTTGGTTATTTCATGAAGAAAAACACTGTGTAGTTCAAGCACAGTTGTGCAGATGTGTGATGATGCTCGAGGTTAAGGGTAGTTCTTCTTCTGGGATAGTCATTCGGGCTAATGGCACCTCTCTTAATTTTCCTCCTAGGGAATTTGCCATCGGTATTGGATTGAATTGTGTGTCTAATAGGTATGACTTTGTATTTGACGAGGGTGTACCAAACAGGATTGTTGAGAAGTATTTCAATGGTGCAAAATTTATACAGAAAAAACAACTATTTCTAGCATTCATGGAGATAGTTTGGGGGGAGAACAATGACAAGGATGCTGAGAAGTTTGTAATTCTGTATTTCCCACATTCTTTTATGTTATCTAATGTTGATACTGTGGTCATACCCCGACTACATTTTGATTTGGTAGATAGTGGAAGATATAAGGATTTTCCATGGGTTACTTTATTATTTGAGGATCTAGCGAGAAGTTTGACCGACAGGTTGAAAGCCGGTGGTAAATTTTATTTGATTCAGGGAATGCCACGGGCTATTCAAGTGTGACTTTGCGAGTGTTGTTCAAATATCACACGGAAGATTGCATCGAAGGTTGATAATCGGATTCTCCGATTATTAAATTGAAAGACAAATGCACCTCGACCACGTTTTGAGAATTTGATGGATGTTATGTTCAATGAAGATGATAAGGTTTGTTGTTAATCAATACATATGTATTAATATGTCTTTTATAGTATACATATATACATTTTCATTTATAATTGCTTAACAGATTCTTTAACATATTTATCTATATTCCTAGGTTATATTTAAGAACATAGAGCCAACTCAAATAGAATTGGCAAAGTTTCAAATACCACAGAAGGATGTAATTGAAGATGGACGTTCAGTTGATTCGGATGATGACTTTCATGACCCACCACCAAAATAGATCAATGAACATTCAAAAAAGAAATAAAAGGTTGATTTATCAACCCCAACAGTGAATAAACCATCAAGGAAAAAGCCAGTCAATATTATTGACGAGCATACCCAAAAGAGGACACCAGCTCTTTGCGCTGCAAAGGCTGCTGGTATGAAGACACCAGTTTTCAAGCCAATTCAAACACGATAGACAACTTCTTCAAAAATGAAGAAAGTAAAGCAAACAGCAAGGGCTATTTTTCCTTCGGTACAATAAATCCAGAGAGTCCGATAGATGTAGAAGTCGTGTCAAAGCCAGATAGTCTTGTAGAGAAAGAAGCCTTCATTTCTAAGAATGTTTTTAATGTATTCCGTGATGAGGTAAGTTATTTGTCAAATACTAGTTTTACATTAAAAAAATGGTGTTTAATGTTTTTGTATGAAAATAGGTTCGTCAAGAGTTTAAAAGAATTCGTAGATTAGTGAAAAAAAAGTTCAAACTGATACTCAAAGCAATTGAACAAAGCAAGGTAAACTATTTATTTAATATTACATATGCAGAGTATTCAAAAATACATATGCACAATATTCAAAAATATATATGTAGTGTATTCAAAAATACATATGCAGCGTATTCAAAAATACATATACAGTGTGTAATACATATGCAGTATATATTTAAAAATACATATGTATTTGTGAGTATTTTGTTATAAGAATATGTATTGTTATAAAAATACAAATATTATAATCTGTAAAATAGTTTATTTTTAGTTTTGTATATTATTATGTATTTTGTGAATGATGTTTATAGCAATATGTATTTTAAGTTGGTTGGTATATACAAATTCAGTGATCTCAAGTATTAATAGTTTATTGAACTTATATTTGTAGCAACAATATGAAGATAAAAATTCTAAACTCCAACATATGAATTTTGCTGGTGATGAAACATCACCACAACGATTCAATCCGAATATTGATCAGAATTTGGGTGAAAATCAGGATGGTACAAAGGTAAATAATAACTAACATATGTTTTTTTCATTTGAGTGCACATATATAATTTTGTTTTTTTAGCAGTTATACATTATTTTATATATAGACCTATATAAACATACACAACTATATTTTTGTTTGATGTTTTTTTAATTATTTTTTCTTGTTTGCAAGGGGTGAACTGATTTGCATCCAGATAAAACAAATGTTAAAATTGATTCTCAATTTTTAATCTCTGATGAGCTTCTACGAAGTATAAATTTGGATTATATACATTCTGAGAAGATTATTCATCATGATGGTCGAGTATGTATAGTGAATTAAACTTTGAGTTTATGTGATGTAACAATCCTAACAATCCAGAGGATGATTATCTATTTTTTTCATTTCTTTTGTAGATCATTGATGATAAAATGGATGAACAAATTTGTCTGATTCGCAGTTTACAATTCCAGGTGAGTTGTTACCAAGTATAAATGCCTATCGGAGAAAAAGCATCACCACACATCCATCGAAAACCCACGAAGAAGAACCTACTGATGAACATTTGAATGATAAAAAGTCTGAGTCTGTTGTTGAAGATCATTGCAAAGTATGTATAATGAATATATTTTTGAGGTTATGTGAGTTATTTTGGACGAAATAAGCTAAACTTTTTTCCATTTTTTGAAGATAAACAAAGAGAATGTTGGATTGAGTTCAAAATCTGAGCTGTATGTAGAGGTTGATCTTGGTACAGAGGATCAAATCGCGACACCTCCTAAAATATAAGAACTAACCACCGATGAACAAAGGGATGAACTAGTTTATCCTGATTCACAAAGCACAATCCCTGATGAGCTGCTTCCTAGTCTGAATGTCTACAGTAGTAAAAGCATCATTGTTCATCCCTTTGCTAATTGTGAACTTCAAAATCCCGTTCAAAAGCTAAGGATTAGGTGACCATCCGAATTCAAGGAGTCACCATACACGATTAAGTTTGGTTCAGCAGCCGGTAAGTACACTAAGTTATATATATATATTTTTAATGTAATATGTTAAGCAAATACGTTTTTATTAATTACCTTTTTGTATTTTGTAACTATATAGGGAGCTTAGCAGGGCACATACGTATATTCCTCCAGAAACATCCATTTGTTTATCACCCGATTGATGGGATAGTGGATACGAAGATTGTCAAGAAGTTCATGGATTGGATTTCTGTCGACCTTCTAAAAGGTCATGCTAAAAGGTATTTCTTTTGAACTGTTTTAACTTTTTTTTTTAATTCCATTATGTTTCATGATTTAACATTTACTGATAAAAAAAATAGGAAGAGAAATATTGATCATTACAAAAAAGGCAAATCAGGCATTCCAATGATGCATTTCGGAGTTGAGAGAGTTGAAGATAAAAACTGGTTCTACACAATGGGGTTCCCTGACCATTCATGGACAAACTCAGTAGCATATTATTTTGACAATTTTTCCTTTGCAGTTGTAACACTACTTAAAATACATATTATGTTACCTGTAAATACATATGCAGGTACACATATGTATTTTTACTATGTTTTTTATTATTTTATAAATGATGTGTTAAAAATACATATATAACTTATTAATATACATATGAATTTCTATCAAATCACATACTGTTCAATATTCATTTTTCTTGCATTGTCTATATATAAGTGTAGTTTACAAATGTAGTTATACATACGTAAATTGTAGTCATTAAACTATAAAATACATATGTATTTTATAGTACATACACATGCTAATTTAGTATACAAATTGTTTCAATGTTCTAAGATTTGTGGTGTTAATTACTGTAGCAAATTGATGTTTGCTTCTACTACTTGAAGAAGAAGTCGAAGTATGACCCCAATAGGTTTTACAAATTCAGTACAGTAGATTGCAACTTTATGAACATAGTTAGGTCTGTTCATAATATTTATTCTGTGGATGATCCAAACCTTACGGTGGGAGGACAAGAGGCCAATCTTAATGAATACATCAATGGGTTCCGTATGCATGCTGCTGTGCTATGGCATACAGTGGAAAACATTTATATTCCAATCAATATAAAGGAAAAATATCATTGGGTGCTAGCAGTTTTATCCTTCTCAGAGAGGTGCATATTCTTATATGATTCATATGAATCATTTGGTCATTATTCGACTGTTCTTGCTGAGATCGAGAAATTAGCTGAGATTATCCCTTTGTGTCTCCAAGCGTGTGATTTCTACGATAAGAAAGGAATTAATCTTCAAAACCATCCAAGATATAAAGACAAAGACTCCTCAGATATGTTTGATGTGTTATTTGAAGAGAATTTGCCTCAACAACCAAGTGGAAGCTTGTAAGTATTTTAATATACATATACCAAAATAGTATGTTTGTACACAATATATTTTAGTTATTAATCAATGTTTTTTTCTTTTTGTAGGGATTATGTAACAACCCGAGACTACCCCCTAATCGTTACACGGTGCTTACAGTCCCAAGGGACCACAAGCAAATCTATGTGCTGGTACCTGCTGTGAGCACTAAATAATATAATCATGAATGCAGAAGAATAACTGAAATGCCATAAGGTTTTAATAATGAAATGACTACTGAATTATGAATCTGACATAACACTGAAATCTGAATAGCTCACTGTAGTGTCTAAAAAACTTTTAAACTAAATACTGTGAGTTGATGGGACAGGCCCCTAACTAACTCTACTAACTACTGAGATAAAGACATGAAGTAATATAATCTATCCTCAGATAATGAGGACTCACCACTGCTACTGTACTACAATAATCTGAGAATCTAGATACGATTCGGGAACTGCACGTTAGCACCTATGATATGAGACATCATAGCACAAAAAAAAGGTATACAATCAGTACTTTGAATATACTGGTATGCTAAATGAGGTAGACTGACACGGAAGGTTTCATAAATAAGAGTAATAAACTATCTGAATATACATGTAAAGCATAAGGTACTGAGTATAGGACGTGAAACCTATAGATACTAGAGATATGTAAAGCACGTAAAAATTGTATATGCATGAGAGTCTGTAAATACTGAAAATACATAAAAATTTGTAGACCCTGAGGATGCATGACCAAGCATATAACATGGACTGAGTAAAATCTATAAACTGAATTACTGATGAAATACTAATATCTGTATACTTTGGTCGAACAACTCTAAGACTGCATAACTGAACTGGACTAAATCTGAGACTGTGGGAGGTATCATTTAATCGATATGCCCCAATTTGAGCTAATCGAGGTCTAACCTGTAACCCAAGTTGGATGGGTGTTAATACCATGCCATGGGTACTAACATTGGCTGTGTGAGTCTACTAGACTGATATAATGTCCAAAGGACTAAGGGTGTTAAGCCTGAACTGACGGGTGACCCCTATGAGATAGTCAAGCCTAATTTGACGGTTGACTTCTTATATCTTATGCTGGCTGCATTGTTCTGGAGTATAGGGACTGCTACTAACTACTCTGCCTATCTGACGGAGAAGCCGCCATCCTACACTCACTCGGTGCTAAATCTTACTCCCAACTGAAAGACATTGAGATACTAGACTGTTCTGAGTTTAATGACTGATATTTGACTATTCTGATAATGCTCATAGTATAATTAGAAGACTATTCTATAATGTACTGAGACTAGACTAAATAAAAAACTATGGTTTTTTAGGTATTCAATACCCCCAGGACTCAAAACAACAATACTGAAAAGACACTAAAGCTTAGGGAACAATGCATAAAGGCTTTTATTAAATCCATCACTCTTATAGGCATTTTATCAAACGCTTGTAGTTCATGGTTTAAAACAATCATAGAAATGTCATGAAACTTATAGAAATAGCATGAATTTGACATAATAGTATTAAATCATGGTTTAATCCAGTAAATAATAATATTAAAACATGAAGGATTGGATAATAACAATAATTTCATTGAATCACGGTATAAAATCAATAGTACATGGAGATTCATGGGTGAAATCACAATTTAAATCAATTAACTTGAAAAGATGATAAAATTTGTAATTAAAATGGATACTTTGACTCTATGGATGAAAGGGATCCTAACCAACTCTCTGAGATAGAGATTGGCATAGTCCTCGGCTGAATAAGAGGTATGAACTGGCAAGAAATGAGCTGATTTGGTCATCCTGTCTACGATAACCCAAATAGAATCATGCTGATGATGGGTACGAGGCAAACCTGTCACAACATCCATGTTCACTTCCTCCCATTTCCACATAGGAATACTGAACTCCTACATGGACCCACTAGGCTTTTGGTGCTCAACCTTAACTTGCTGACATGTAGAGCACTTAGTTATAAACTCTGCAATATCTCTCTTTATCCCACTCCACTAATAGATCTCCCGCAAATCGTGGTACATCTTACTGGCCCCTGGATGAATAGAGTAACGCGCACCATGTGCTTCTGCAAGAATTTGTTGCCTCAAATCATCTATACCAGACACACACAATCTACCCTGATAGCACAACACCCCATCTCTCCCTTGGGAGAAGACCTCTACTTTCTAATCTCTGACTGATTCTTTCAATTTAACTAGACTGGGATTTCTATCCTATTTTTTTGTTACCTCAGAAACTAAAGATAATTTTGATCTACTCTGCACTCACACATTCCCTCTGCTGAGTCAACTAAATGGATACCTAGTCGAGCAAGTTGATGAACTTCCTGAGCTAACTTCTTCTTACCATCCTCAACATGAGCAATACTACCCATAGATAATCTACTGAGAGCATCAACCATTATTGGCCTTGACCGGATGATACAGAACACTCATGTCATAATGTTTCAATAACTCTAACCCCCTTCTCTGATGCAAATTCAAATCTTTCTGAGAAAGCACATATTGGAGGCTTTTGTGATCTGTGAACACATCTACATGCACCCCATATAAGTAATGCCTCTAAATTTTTAAGGCGAATACTACTGCTGCTAGCTCAAGATCATGAGTCAGATAATTCTTCTCATGAGGCTTAGGCTGTCTGGAAGCGTAGGCTATGACATTACCTCTCTGCATGAGGACAAAACCCAAACCTACTCTGGATACATCACAGTATACAACAAACCCATCAGAACCATCTGGTAGAGTAAGAACTGAGATGAGATGAGTTGAGTCTTCAACTCTTGAAAACTCTTCTCATAGGAATCTGACCATTGAAACTTAACTTTCTTCTGAGTCAATTTGGACATGGGGGATGCAATAGAAGAAAACCCTTCAACAAACCATCGATAATAGCCTGCCAAACCCAAGAAACTCCTGATGTTTGATGGAAAGATGGGTCTAGACCAGTTTCTCACCACCTAGGTCTTTTAAGGATCAATACTAATGACATCTACAAAAATAATATGGCCAAGGAAAGCTATTGATCTTAGCTAGAATTCACACTTATTGAATTTAGCGAACAACTGATGGGCTCTAAGAGTTTGTAACAATATCCTTAGATGGTCTGCATGATCATTTTCATTACGGGAGTAAACAAGAATGTCATCGATGAAGACTATAATGAACATGTATAAGAACTGCTTGAACACTCGGTTCATTAAGACCATGAAGGCTGCTGGGGCATTCGTGAGACCAAAGGACATGACTAGAAATTCAAAGTGACCATACCAGGTTCAGAAAGCTATTTTTGGAATGTCACATTCTCTGAATCTAAGCTGATAATAGCCTGATCTGAGGCCTATCTTGGAAAAGTAACTATCACCCTGAAGTTGGTCAAACAAGTCATCGATTCTAGGAAATGGTTATTTATTCTTGACTATGAACTTGTTCAACTGACGGTAGTCAATATACATTTTGAGAGAACCGTCCTTCTTACGTACGAATAGAATAGGTGTGCCCCATGGGGAGATGCTGGGTCTGATGAATCCCTTATCAAGGAGAACCTTTAACTGTTCTTTTAACTCTTTGAGTTCAGCTGGAGCCATTTTGTATGGCGGAATAGATATGGACTGGGTATCTGGAAGAAGGTCTATTCCGAAGTCTATTTTTCTTTCGGGAGGAACTCCGGGAAGATTTTTAAGAAATACATCTAAGAATTCATTTACTATTGGAACAGACTCAAGAGTAGGAGTTTCTGAGCTAGAGTCTTTGACTCGGAAAAGATGGTAAACACACCCCTTGGATATCATCTTTCTGGCTATAAGGTATGAAATTAACTGAACCCTAAGAGCTGTAGTACTACCCCTCCATTTAAGGACTGGTTTATTTGGAAACTAAAATTGAACTATTATGTTTCTATAATCAATGGAGGCATAACATGAGTGGAGCCAATCCATGCCGAGAATGATGTCAAATCCGTCATCTCTAACTTTACGAGATCAAGTGAGGTGACTTTTTGAGATATTGTGAACGGAAAGTTCTTGTATACCTGCCTGGCTACAATGGAAACACCTACTGGGGTAGACACTGAAAAGGGCTCTGCTAGAGTTTTGGGACTGACACCGAAATTGGCGGCTATATATGGAGTTACAAAAGAAAGAGAAGCTCTAGGGTATAGTAAAGCATAAATATGTAAGTAAAAGACATGCAACATACTAGTAACTATGTCAGGAGAATTTTCCTGATCCTGGCGAGACTGAAGAGCATATAATTTATTCGGACGCTGACCATTGGTAGCACTGGAAGCGGCACCCTGCTGAGTTGGGTGGCCGGATGTAACTGACAACTGATGGGATCGGCCCTGTTAGCGCGCATCCCTATCTTGCTGAGTAACTAATCGACACTTTCAAATCCGATGGCCTAGATTTCCACACCCGAAGCACACATCACTACCTGCTTTACACTCACCCTGATGGTATCTGCCACACTTTTGACATAATGGATTGGTACGAATACTGCTAACACTGACCTGGGACTTAGAGCCTGGTGCCCTATCTTTATTGTCGTTTCTGAATTTAGGTACTGGGGCACTGACTAAAGAGGGCTTTGGGGATGAAGACTTCTGATGAAACTGAGGACGGTTACCACCCTATGACTTTGTCTAATTGAAATTAAAACTACATGTCCTAGCTCTCTTGTTTTATATCTCTCTCTCCTTAATCTTCTGCTCCTCTATTTGTTGAGCATCAACCATTAGTCTAGACAAGTCCATCTCACTAATCAGCATTGTGGTCCTACATTTCTTGATTATACTATCAGACACGCAAAACACAAACTTACTCATCTTGGACCTACTGCCAGCTACCACATGATGAACATATCTAGCTAACTGGGTGAACTTGAGAGAATTCTCCCTCACACTCATGCTGAATTGCCTCAAATTAATAAATTCTAACACTTTGGCCTCCCTCAACTCTAATGGAAAGAATCTGTCCAAGAAAGCCTTGGCAAACTCTTCCCATTCTATAGGCCATGCAACAACACCTCTATCAACTTTCCATTGCTTGAACCAAGTATGGGCTACATCCTACAATTGATAGGTAAGGAACTCGGCACTCTGACTAGATGTCACCCTCATAGCCTCCGTTACCTTTTGAACCATATCTAAGAATTCCTGTGGATCCTCTTCAGACTTGGATCCCGTAAAGGAAGGATTATTTATCCGGATGAAGTCCCAAATTATGGTAACAGTAGTATTGGCCACTGGGTTGGTTGGAAAAGCAGATGGTCATTTATTTTATGCTGCTACAGAGTTGGCTAGAGTAGTGAATGCAACCCTGAATTCTGTGTGAGAGACATGCTCATCTAGAGGATCTGCCTGGACAGGCTGAGGGGCTGGCTGAGTTCCTGTTCTTCTTCCGTTCTTCTTGGGAGACATGTTCTGTAAATGGAAAGAGTGAACGGATTAGACTGAGAGTTTAACTTGAGCTCATGCTCAATCGTACGACATGAATACTAAAAGAAGGAAAACTTTTCCTAAACATCTTGCAGCCTCTCGTCCATAAGTATGGCGCGCTACACACCCATGCACAAGACTCTACTCGACACGGCTTTCAGACTTTCTAGGACACATTAAAACCTTAGGCTCTGATACCAAGTTTGTAACGACCCGAGACTACCCCTAGTCGTTACACGGTGCTTATGGTCCCAAGGGACTACAAGTTAACCTATGAGCTGGTACCTGCTGTGAGCACTGAATAATTTAATCATGAATGCGGAAGAATAACTGAAATGCCATAAGGTTTTAATAATAAAACGACTACTGAATATAAATATGGCATAATACTGAAATATGAATAGCTAACTATAGTGTCTGAAAAACCTTTAAACTGAATACTATGAGTTGATGGGACAGGACCCCAACTAACTCTACTAACTACTGAGATAAAGACATGAAGTAATATAATCTTTCCTCGAATGATGAGGACTTACCACTGCTACTGTACTGCTGATAATCTGAGAATCTAGGTGTGATCCAGGAACTGAGTGTCAGCACCTATGATATGAGACATCATAGTGCAAAAAAAAAAGGTATGCAATCAGTACTTTAAATGTACTGGTATGCTAAATGAGGTAGACTGATATGCAAGGTTTCATGAATAAGAGTAATAAACTATCTGAATATATATGTAAAGCATGAGCTACTGAGTATAGGACGTGAAACCTATAGATACTGGAGATATATAAAGCGCTTAAAAATTGTATATACATGAGAGTCTGTAAATACTGAAAATACATAAAAATCTATAGACCCTGAGGATGCATGACCAAGCATATAACATGGATTAAGTAAATCTGTAAACTGAATTACTGACGAAATACTGATATCTGTATGCTTTAGTCGAATAACTATAAGATTGCATAACTGAACTGGACTATATCTAAGACTATGAGAGGTATTATCTAACCGACATACCCTAATCTGAGCTAATCGCGGTCCAACCTGTAACCTCAGTTGGATGGGTATTAATACTGTGCCACGGGTACTAACATTGGTTGTGTGGATACACTAAACTGATATAATGTCCAAAGGACTAAGAGTGTCAAGCCTGAACTGACGGGTGACCCTGCGAGATAGTCAAGCCTAATTTGATGGGTGACTTCTCATATCTTGCACTGGCTACGTAGTTTTGGAGTATAGGGACTACTACAAATGACTCTGCCTATCTGACAGGGAAGCCTTCATCCCTACACTCGCTCGGTGCTAAATCCTACTCCCAACTGAAAAACACTAGGATACTAGACTGTTCTGAGTTTAATGACTGATATTTGACTATTCTGATAATTCTCATAGTATAATCTGGAGACTATTCTATAAGCTACTGAGACTAGACTAAATAAACAACTATGGTTTTTTGGGTATTCAATATCCCCAGGACTTAAAAAAATTATAGGAATGTCATGAAACTTATAGAAATAGCATGAATTCGACATAATAGTATTAAATCATGGTTTAATCCAGTAAATAATAATATTAAAACATAGAGGATTGGATAACAACAATAATTTCATTGAATCATGGTATAAAATCAATAGTACATGGAGATTCATGGGTGAAATCACAATTTAAATCAATTAACTTGAAAAGATGATAGATTTATAATTGAAATGGATACTTCGACTCCATGGATGAAAGAGATCCATGGATGAACATCTAACATACCTGGGATGATGAATTTGGAAGGATTGATGGAGAGTTCTTGAGATTTAACCTTGATTTTTTAGGGTTAGGGTTTTGCTAATTGAGAGAATGTTCTTGATTTTGGGGAAAAATTGATTAGAATAATGCCCAATTAGGTTATTAGGGACTTAATTTCGTGTTTGGGGCTGACTGGGTTAAGGGAAAAGTACTTAAAAGCCCTTGAATTAAAACTCGAAATTAACTGTAAATCCCAATTTTCTAGGCTAGCGTGACGCGATGCTATCACACCGTGTCACTGGAATCGAACAATTGGGAAACTGGTCTGTGGAGCGATGCGACGCGGGGAAATCGCAGCCTTCACTGATTGGGACCTGAGAGTTCACTGCAATGTAGTGGTAGTGCGCTTCGACATTAGAAATGGACAAATGTCAAGTTTACCTATGACGCGAAATGCCAGAATCATGGACCCTCACTGTAATTTACCAAATGGGAGATTGGCCTACCTCGTGATGCGCTAAGGTTAAAATGTCGGTGTTTAACGACTGAAACTTAAAATCATCATAACTTCTTATTTGATTATCGAATTTGGGCGAATTTTATATCGTTGGAAAGCTAATTGAATTTTCTACACAATGACAGGCTCTAAACTTAAAAATAATGAGTGTTTCAAAAATTTTATATCCAAATACTCATGTATTGGGACTTAGATTATGCTAGAGAAATACGGAGTGTTACAGATGGTGGTCTCTATATGGTTACATATGTAGAGTGCCTTTCTTATAGTCACAAATTTCTTTCGACTAAGTTCGACCCCAGTGCATTCCGTACAAGATATGCTGCACTTTTGTGGGACTATGGGATCCGAAAACAAGAAGCAAATGCTCATAGTAACGTCGAAACATCCTTGAGGCCTCCAAGGCAAAGTAGAATAACTAGTGTCACTGAAGTTTTTGATATATGATGGTTGATGGATTTGTTACTTTGTATAATTGAGAAACTGGTATATGGATGCAGGCTTTGATTGTACAAACTAATTTTTATGTTTTGAAGTGGTTCTAATTGTAGGTTATAATAGTACTTATTTTGAACTAAATGAAATTAATTCAGTTTTGAAGTAGATCTAATTTTTGTTTGAATTAAAATTTAATTTGAGTATTTTATGCAGTTCTACCTTTTACTGTGAGATTTAATTAAAAAATTTATATGAAGTGTTCATATTTTGCTTAAAAATACATATGTAGTATACATCAAATGTATTTAGCCTAAAAATACACATGCAGTGTTAAGATTAAGAATTTCAAAAATACATATTGAGAATGCCTAATATGTATTTTAATATGTGTTCATTTATCATCAATATGAATGAGTATTTGAATTAAAGATAAATTTGAGTATTTCATGCAGTTTTACTTTATACTGCGAGATTTAGTTACAAAATACATATGCAATGTTTATATTTTGCTTTAAACATATGCATTATACATCAAATGTATTTAACCTAAAAATACATATGCAGTGTTAAGATTATGCATTTCAAAAATACATCTGGAGCATACCTAATATGTATTTTAATATGTGTTCATTTATTATCAATATAAATGAGTATCTGAATTAAAGATAAGTTTGAGTATTTCATGCAGTTTTACTTTTTATTACTAGATTTAGTTACAAAATACATATTCAGTGTTCATAGTTTGCTTAAAAATACATATGCATTATACATCAAATATATTTAGCCTAAAAATACATATGCAGTATTAAGATTAAGCATTTCAAAAATACATCTGGAGTATACCTAATATGTATTTTAATATATGTTCATTTATTATCAAAATAAATTTGAGCTAAAACAACTTTTCAAAATACATTTGGTGTAAATCAAACTTTCGAATTTTCATTTGAATTAAAGATTAAGATTAAGCATTTCAAACATATATATGCAGAATATGTCATATGTATTTAAATCTTTGATCATTTATGACCTAAATACATGTTTGGTTAATCAAAGTTACTAACTTTTCCCTAAACTAAATATACAATGTTAAAAAAACATATGAACTGTAGCTTCAAAATACATATGCAATGTTCAGATTTTACAACATATACATATGCAGTATTCAGATCTAACTATATTCAGTTATCAAATAATGCTTTAATGTATTAACCTAAAAAAATAGTTCATTATTATAAAAAATGAAAAAGAAAGTTTTAAGAAATAATACGAAAGAACAAATGTATCATTTGTGATATTTCCTACAAGAAAGCCTATTGTGACCCTTAGCCCCACAACTACCGCATGAATTGATGTTCTTTTTTCCAAATATATCCAGGTCCGATTTTTTATGATCCTTCTTTGCAGGTCTTCCTGGAGGTCGTTTAAACTTCGGAGGCTGTACTATTTCACTAAGTACGTTATCTAGAATTATCCAGTCATCTTGATATTGTAACGGATAGATTGGAACATCATATTTCTTCAACACAGTGTTTGGTTTAAACGAATCACAACAATATGGCCCCTTCTGAAAATTTTTGTTGTCCAACACCGCACAAGCATGTGCATATGCTATCTCATCGAGTTGAAATGTATTACATGAGCACTTTCTTTCCTTGAGGAAAATGATGAAGTTCTTTTATTTGTCGTGTACTGTATACACATATTCTATGGCTGGTACAACCTGATATCAAAAGAAAAAGTTAAACCCACTGCTACAAAAAGATGCAATCCATATTCTATGATATATTGTAACCACACCAGCATTTTCAATAAAAATACATATGCAGAGTACATCATTTCTACTGAGCATCTAAATACATATGCAGTGTTAAGAATTTTTAATACAAAAAATACATATGTAGAATACATAATATGTTTTTAATGTTCATATTGTTTATGTCGTATATGTTTTCATTAATTTAGAACTGAATGGAAGGTATTTTCTTACTTATGTTTTCATAATTATAAATTTCACAAATCTAAAAGGTCATACCATCAAACGAGTACACAAAGCCTCGTTCTCTTTGAGTATGCCATTAAACTTTTCAATGAGTGTTGTGAAGGTATATGAAGCCTCCTGCCTATTTTTGCAATTTCATTTTGCAAACAGCAATCAAACTTATTCAAGAAAATCATAAATTCGCAGTTCTCTAGCTGATACAAGTACTCAATTTATTGACTCCGCAGTGTTTGAAGTCAAAGTCCATCCTCAGTGAACTGTTGCATAGGACCTAGCCCACTTTTCGTAACCAGTCAATTCCAAATATTTCTTCACCCTAATATCAACTGCCTCAACCTTTTCCATTAATATATGAAATTCTTACTTTGAATATGCTTTGTCCATTGTATAAAAGATTTCCGATAATTCACCGTGTGACTTTTTGTAAAGTTTTTTCACATTCCCCCATAGATGCCACATATATGCATAATGTGGAACATCTTTGTACACATCACCAACAACCTTTATGATGCTTGGATTCCGATCAGATACAACACATATGTTTTGTCTTTCCCCGTACGCTTCCTTTAGATTCTCAAAGAACCAAGTCCAAGATGCATCATTTTCAGAATCAAACACACCATATGCCAAAGAGAATATATGACCTGTATATATAAAAATATTTTGCTCAGTTAGATATAAATACATTTAGTAACTGTATATGTATTGATTAAAAATACAGGTCAATAAAACTGTATATTTTATCAAAGAAATGATATCAATTATATATAATAAAATGTAGATGCACATCACAATCAAATATAATTAATTTTACATATTTCAGTCATGAAACTTTGAAAATATATGTAATTTTATACAGATATGTATATATCAAGTACATATATGTATTTTCAAGTGATATGCATAAATACATATAAAAATACAACCAGTTATACAATGTAAGTATAAAATGATACTAACCTGCTCCATCCATTATACATGCTGTTACAAATGCCCCAGTATAAATTCCTCTCATATGACTAGCATCAACAACTGCGACAGATCTACAATGATCGAATCCTTTAATGAATGCATGTAGAGCAATAAATACATACAAGAACTCATTCTCATCCGTCTTCTTCATTCTTATATGTGACTTAGGATATTAGTATTCAATACATATAAGTATGATGGTAATTTCCCGTAAGATGCTGATGGCTTACCCCTCAACTCTTATAACGCTCTTTCCTTGGCTCTCCAACATAAAGTGTATGTCAAATCCATACCAAACTCTTCCTTCATGTCATATTTTATTTTGGTTGCACTGTATTTTTATTTGTGGTTTTTGAATTTCTATTTAACCATACCACCTATCAACATACTAGTAGCATGGACCTTTGGATAAATCTTGTCCTTCACCGGGCAAGTATGTTGAGGTATGAATTCTCTAATTCTAAATAATCTAGAATCTCCTATGCCTGATTATGATACCCCGAGTTTTTCCGTTAAATATTTATCTCCCAAATATGTCGAGTCGTTAAAGCCTTTTTATCTTTCCAAGAGTCCGTTAAGATCTCGGACGAAAATGTGTTGAATTCTGTTCTTTATCGTGATTAATAATTTTTTTGTATAGAATTTCTGGATATGCGACCCGTTATCGCGTAGATCATTGAATAAGATTTCCAACGATATGTGGATTATCCAAAACAGACACTAGAGCGATGAGTTATGATCATTCCTATCTAACTGTGAATAGTGGTGAACAATAAATGTGCAGGAAAAAAATACTGAGGCTAGGCGAATTTTAGGGTCAACTTCAAACAATCATAACTCCTTGTACATAATGATATGGGCGAGCTACTATATATCAACAGAAAGCTCTGAGAGTTCTCTTTGCAGTGAAATTATTTTCATCCAATTTGTCCATCGGAGCAAAAAGTTATGGTCGATCTACTTCAGCCTATTAAAATAGTCCACCAAAGGACAGATTTGACATTATTTAATTTTTAAGGGTATTTTGGTCATTCTCACTCCAATCCATCCGGAAAACTATAGATTTAAGTCCATTAAGAGCATTCAATAGCTCATTTTTCTCCAAAATTTCCTAAGGCTCAAACCCCAACCCTACTACTCCAAATTTCATCCTTCTATGTCTCTTGATTGAACCGTAGAAATTTCAAATTGATTTGAAATTCGAGTTGTTCATGTTAAGGGCTTCAGAAGCACCCTTTATTTTCGTGAATAAAGTTTCGGAGTCGGAAGTTCATGTTCATCTTCCATTTTTAGGTATGTGGGGCTTTGAACAAGAATAATTCTTCCGTTCTTGTGCCCGTATCTTTAATTGTTATTATGGATTATTATGAGTTTGGCAAATGAATTTATTTCCAAGATATCCTACCATGAGATTTTGATTATGTATAAATGTAAATTGTTCAAGCTTGCCAATTATGATTATTTAATGGATTCATATGGTTCTGTAAGTTGAATCATGTCTAAATAATTCGATTATGAACTTATAAAGATTTGAATTGTAAGTTTTGAATCACATGAGTATTTGACTATTTTCGTTCTATGAATTGAGATTTAATATTGGGATTCTTGGTGTTTCTATCAAGAATTGATATATTTTGAACACGTATCCACGTTTTATGTTCAAGAATGAATTATTGGTATTTTCAAGTGTTTTTGAACCATGTGTCAAATTTTGAGCTTCCTTATGACGATTTGAGTTATTGGGTATATTGATATCGAAGTTGCAATGAGTCTTGGTATTTTTCGGATGGTTTTGATGAGTTAAATTGTTGAAAATATTACGTATTGAGTCTTCATATCCTTGTCCAAATATCGAGTCGGTTATGGTTCAATGCATTGATACCTTGTTGATGTTGAGGAAGATTAAAATGTTTTGAGCTAAAATGTGTTGAGTTAAGAATCCACAAATTGATATGATTTGATAAATGATAAAGAGATTTGATTTGGTCTTTATGATAGACCCTTGTGATATTGTGGTGGATTTGCTAATGCGTTCTGAGCTTGTCTGGGAGTAGTACTTAGCACCGAGAGAGAAATTTGGTATTTCCCCAAACCTATGTGCCACCGTAGGATTGTTCGATGATGATATTATTGGCGAGAGAGCCCGATTGTGATTATTGTAGTTTTAAGATCGTACTCCCTAGCAAAGAGTATGACGCTCCCGCCAATGGGGGTTTCAAACATTGGTATTCCACGTAGCTCACGTGGGGTTATCGGTTATAGGAAACTCCCGTGTCCATAAGACTAAGTTTCTTGAATTACGAGTCACTCCGAGATTTGAGTCAAAGAGTTAAGATGTTTATGATGTTTTATGGTCATTTATGATAATTTATAATTATCTAAGATGATTTTTGACGATATGATAATTTATGATGATTTAGGATGATTTATCATAATTTATGATTTATAATGATTTACGTGGATTATGAGATTTTATCATATGAACTATTTATTGTGAAATTATGAAAAGTATGATTTGATATAACTCAAGCCAAGTGAGTCATCATTTTCCGTATGCATGTTTTTATGAAATTGATTATACTATTTATATTATTGCATGTACCCCCACATACTCAGTACATTTCAAAGTGCTGACCCACATATTTCTATGGATTACATTCTTACCAAAATATAGGTTCAAGCTGTAGCGCACATATCATGTTCAGCTGGATCGCAACTCTCGATCGACAGGTGATTAGTCCTTTTGATTCAGGGACTTGAGTTGTTCAGATTTGAGATGTATTGTATTTTCTGTATTCAGTCGTATTGAATAGGGGTAG
Organism: Capsicum annuum; assembly: GCF_002878395.1. Classification (NCBI taxonomy): domain Eukaryota; kingdom Viridiplantae; phylum Streptophyta; class Magnoliopsida; order Solanales; family Solanaceae; genus Capsicum; species Capsicum annuum. The sequence continues at coordinate 49,867,672 of NC_061119.1, read as the reverse complement.
TTGGGATTCATGACCCGGCTATCTTTGGTCAATGTAAGTAGAGGCTTCATAGACAGTCACTAGTAGTCAGTGTATTCAGTTTTAGATTTGTATATATATGAGCAGAATTGTGACCATGTAAATTTACTTTTATGTTGGTCAGACTAAGTTATGGGTTGTTTCTGCATTATTCCTTCTATTTTATGTATTTTATTCAGTTTCTTTGGGTTATGCCAGATGAAGGGTTAGCTTAGGGTCACTTGTGATCTTAAGCATCGCGTGAAGTCTCGGGATCCGATTTCGGGGCGTTACAAGCTTGGTATCAGAGCACAGAGTTCAAGTGTCCTAGGGTGTCTATGAAGCTGTGTCTAGTAGAGTCTTGCGGACCGGTACAGAGACATCTGTACTTTTCTTCGAGAGGCTACGAGGCATTTAGAAAAATATTTCCTTTTTTTCAAGTCGTAGATCGTGCTGTGGGAAGGTTCCTTAAGAAATTCATACGGGTTCATATCTTGCATAAATTAGGCCATTTTGCCTTGTTTTAAAATATCAGATGTAGTCAAGCGTAAATCCTTATAGATGGTGCTTTCTTAGATAATCTCCTCTGATATTACGGGCTTGTAAGTGAGCTAGAAAAAATATGATTTCATTAGTGCTCTTGAGTTCCGAAAAATTGAGGTGTCATATGTACATTCTTGAAGGTTGTGCATTAAGCCTATGTCGTAAGTGTTTTTGGATTTCTCCCTAAAATTCATGATGTGATTTTGTATTTTCCTTATCCGTGTACTAATGTTGAGACAGTATGATTTACTAGTTCTAATTTCCTCTCTTGATTATATTTCTGGGCTTACTAGCAAAGGTTCCATAGCTTTCAAGATGTACCCTCATCCCTCTTGAGTCGTTCAGTTGAGGTAAAGCGAGACACATATTCTTGAATCCTTGATTATGGTGTACCAGGATTTTATTTCTTGAAAATATTTTTTGATCATTTTTTGATGAAAACTTGAAGTCTAGTGAAGCCGTGTGGGGCTTATTTTGATTCACTAGCATAATTGTTTTGATATTTATTTTCTTTTTCAAAATACAAAACCAAAGTCTAGTGAAGCCGTGCGAGGCCTGTTTTGATTCACTAGCAGCTGGCTGTTTACTCTGTTGTTCTTGCATTGGTTGGAATAAGGGGGTTGGAAATGTGGTGGAAGGTGGTGTTAATAAATTATTATGGCATAGGTCATGGAATTGTGGATGATTATTGTCGTTATGAGGTTTTGGTAGACTAGTATGTTTGGGGTGTTTGATAGATGGAAATGGCTGTTGAGATTGTTGTTAATCGTAGTCAGAGTGAGTTGTTAAGTTTGTATAGCGGGTGATGAGAAAAATGAATTTAATGATTAAATTGCTACGACGTTAGTGATAGAGAGGAGATTTAGTAGGTTTGAACTGTATGTACGGGAGCTTAAGTCTATTTGTTTGTGATCAAGTATGATATTGTGTGTTGAGGTAGTAGTATGCTCAAGGTGTTATGGGGATTTTTTTAAGTTATTCAATGTTAAGCGGTTAGTGTTATCCTTGATCGAATAAGTATGAATGATGATATGTGGTATATGATGTAATTGTGAGTAAACTTGGGCATTAGAGGTTGACGAGAGTGTTAGCTTGAGATGTGGTGTTAGTAAAGCACGAAGAAGTTAGTATGGTTTAGCGAAGGTTTGATGTATCCATGGTAAGTGCTAGAATCTAAGCTGCGGAGTGCATGAATTATTGTATGATAACTTTTGAAGTTGTCTAAGTTGGTGGGTATTTGAGAGTTATGTTAAGATTGGGTTTTGCGCTCGCGGGTGTAGTTATGCAGGTTAAGTTATGGATCTTGTGTATGGGTGTATCCGGGGATCCTGGAGTAAAGCGAATGCCATGGACTAGAGTTTGTATGGTGATTCATTGACTCGGAGTGTTCGCTTAAGTCTAAGGGGGAGATAATAGAAAAAAAATAACTAAGTTAAGATTGTGGGATTCAGGTAGGTGTATCAGTGGGTTGTAAGTTGGTGGTGAGAAGGAGTGATGTTGATCCTATTTTACCCCATCTTTTTCAATGACTTCGATATTTTCTCATGCCTTATGTTTCATTCCCCCGAACATAATACATGTTCATGCATATCATGAGAAATCATGTATTCTCCTAACTATCGAAATATGGAGTCCCAACCTTTCTAGCGGGCGAAATCGACATTCCATAAGCTATAAACTCCAAACTCAAGTTGCGCGGTTCATAATGCATGTGCTTAAGTTTTATTGTATGTTCAAGACCAGTCCACCGGCAACACCCTTAGCGACCAATAAGATTCAATTTATGTCCTGGGTGTCCTTAATCTTTAATCTTGATTCTGGTTGAATTCATGCATTTGATGCCCTAGTTCTCCGGCCTTAATAACCGCACCAAGTCATACACAATATCTCTTCATATTCTACCCTTTCATGACTTTCTATTTGTGAGGGAGTGTGGATGAACAATGGTGATGATAGGAGAGAGTGAACGGGTTTTTATTGATAAAGATTGTGGCATGTTCATTTTAGCTAAGGTGGCAAGTGTGGAGTAAGCTTGAGGCTAGGCTTTTGATGGATGTCATGGTTATTTGAAGCATTTCGTGTTGTGTCTGTGAAAGTGGTTATGTGATGGTTTATCTAGGTTTGTAGGTGGGGAATTGTTGAAGTGAAGTCTTGTGCATGGCTTAGTTAATTAGAAAAGTTAGTCAGTGTTTTCTTAAGAATAGTGCCCGGAAGTTGTCTTTGTAGAATTTCAAAAGGGTGTTTTATGAGTGTTGATTAAGAGTGTATACGTAATTATAAAGATAGGCCTGAACATCATGTGTGTATATATGGACGAAGATTAAAGTTTATATTATCGATAAGTTTTGGTGTCTATGTTGATTTAGAAGTCTAAGCTAAAAGCTTTTGTAAATTGATCTTGCATAGCACTCATGTATTATGAATATATCTCCTTTCTGAGGATATTAGTTGCAAGCCTTGGCCTTGCTATAAGTTGAATTGCGTATATGCCTATGAATAGTTCCCTAAGCTTCAAGACTTGTTGACATAAATATGATGGTTGAAAATGGTGAGTATTAAGTGGATTAGAGTTGATTGAGTGGTAATAAGAATTAACTGTGAGATGAGGAATTGTAACAATGTGGATGTGTGTAAATTTATGATTTAGAATGGTGCTATGTTACGGTGTTAGGTAGAGGAATTGGTGACTCCAAATTAAGCTTGAAAATGAGGAGAGAGAGTTTGACTTAGTTAGATTTGAATAGCCAAGATTGCAAATGCCTTGTGAGAATTATGAATTGAATCAAGTAAGTATGGTATTTGGGGAAAATAGTATTATGGAGAAAGGGTGTACGAAGCGTATAGATAAGCTTGAAAGTAAGGAGTTGTACTGCGTGGGTTCTAGCACTTTTTTTTGATATAAGACTGATTGACCTACGCTCCGTACTTAAAATTGGGGTCGAGTTATAAATCCTTATTTCAATATATATAAAAATTCTTCGGACCATATCCCAAACCCAATTGCTTCCTAGTAGCATTGAAAGTTCCTTGGAAAGATTTTGAATCATGTCCTAATTGAATGAGAGCGTGTCTTGATTTGGTCTGTGCACCTAGAAATTCAACTTGATAGTTATTTCGACGGATTCATATATTTCTTCCATCTTCTGATGTGGTCCAATCTCACTACTTGAAGTTTCGTGAGCATAACTATTTCAAGAATGATTTATTTGCGTTGAAGCGAGTTACCAAATTCTATTTAGCCTTTTCTTTTGTTCCCGACCCAAGTATTAAGCCATGAGTCGATCATAAAATGTCCCGTGTATCAATTAGTATTATTTAAGGAGAACCGATCCCAAGAGGGAGATATTGTGATATCCCGAGTTTTCATATCCTAGATCTTTCATCTCTTTCTTTGTGAATGCGGATTTAAATTGAAGTTAATAATTTTTCCTTCATCCAACTCTTTTAGTAATAGACTCAACTATGTCGTTGTTATTATCATGAGCTTATGCGTCGAAAAGTACTCCAAAGCTTAGAAAAATATAAACTTGTTCATTAAGCTATTTTAGTTGGGTATCCTCAATTTTCCTTGTCTTCCTAACCTAACGAGCGATATTCGGGGATGAATGTTTCCAAGGGGGAGATGATATGATACCCTGATTTTTCCCATTAAATATTTCTCTCCCAAATGTGTCGAGTTGTTAAAGCCTTTTTATCTTTCCAAGAGTCTGTTAAGATCTCGAACGAAAATATGTTGAATTCTGTTCTTTATCATGATTAATAATTTTTCTGTGTGGAATTTCTAGATATACGACCCATCATCATGTAGAGATCGAATAAGCTTTCCAACTATATGTGGATCATCCAAAACGGACACTCGAGTGATGAGTTATGATCATTCTGATCTAACCGTGAATAGCGGTGAACAGTAAATGTGCAGGAAAAAAATACTGAGGCCAGGAGAATTTTAGGGTCAATTTTAAACAATCATAACTCCTTGTGAATAATGATCTGGGTGAGCTACTCTATATCAACAGAAATCTCTAAGAATCCTCTTTCCAATGAAATTGGTCTCATCCAATTTGTCCATCAGAGCAAAAAGTTATGGTCGATCTACGTCATCCTATCAAAACAGTCCACCAAAGGACAGATTTGATATTATTTAATTTTTAAGGGTATTTTGGTCATTCTCACTCTAATCCATCCGGAAAACTATGGATTTAAGTCCATTAAGAGCATTCAATAGCTCATTTTTCTCCAAAATTTCCTGAGGTTCAAACCCCAACCCTACTACTCCAAATTTCATCCTTCTATGTCTCTTGATTGAACCGTAGAAATTTCAAATTGATTTGAAATTCGAGTTGTTCATGTTAAGGGCTTCGAGAAGCACCCTTTATTTTCGTGAATAAAGTTTCGGAGTCGAAAGTTCATGTTCATCTTCCATTTTTAGGTATGTGGGGCTTTGAACAAGAATAATTCTTCCGTTCTTGTGCCCGTATCTTTAATTTTTATTATGGATTATTATGAGTTTGGCAAATGAATTTATTTCCAAGATATCCTACCATGAGATTTTGATTATGTATAAATGTAAATTGTTCAAGCTTGCCAATTATGATTATTTAATGGATTCATATGGTTCTGTAAGTTGAATCATGTCTAAATAATTCGATTATGAACTTATAAAGATTTGAATTGTAAGTTTTGAATCACATGAGTATTTGACTATTTTCGTTCTATGAATTGAGATTTAATATTAGGATTCTTGGTGTTTCTATCAAGAATTGATATATTTTGAACATGTATCCACGTTTTATGTTCAAGAATGAATTATTGGTATTTTCAAGTGTTTTCGAACCATGTGTCAAATTTTGAGCTTCCTTATGACGATTTGAGTTATTGGGTATATTGATATTGAAGTTGCAATGAGTCTTGGTATTTTTCGGATGGTTTTGATGAGTTAAATTGTTGAAAATATTACGTATTGAGTCTTCATATCCTTGTCCAAATGTCGAGTCGGTTATGGTTCAATGCATTGATACCTTGTTGATGTTGAGGAAGATTAAAATGTTTTGAGCTAAAATGTGTTGAGTTAGGAATCCACAAATTAATATGATTTGATAAATGATAAAGAGATTTGATTTGGTCTTTATGATAGACCCTTGTGATGTTGTGGTGGATTTTCTAACGCGTTCTGAGCTTATCGGGGAGTAGTACTTAGCACCGAGAGGGAAATTTGTTTTTTCAAGGACTTGAGTTTTTCAGATTTGAGGTGTATTGTATTTTCTGTATTCAGTCATATTGAGTAGGGGTAGTTGAGAGTCATGACCCGGCTATCTTTGGTCAATGCTAGTAGAGGCTTCATAGACAGTCACTAGAAGTCAGTGTATTCAGTTTCAGATTTGTATATATATGAGCAGAATTGTGACCGTGTAAATTTACTTTCATGTTGGTCAGACTAAATTATGGGTTGTTTCCGCATTATTCCTTCTATTTTATGTATTTTATTCAATTGCTTTGGATTATGCCAAATGAAGGGTTAGCTTGGGGTCACTTGTGACCTTAAGCACCGTGTGACGTCTCGGGATCTGATTTCGGGGGGTTACAGTGATGCATGCATTAAAAAATTGCAGTTCCTTGATTTGCAAAACAATGTATAACTGTGTCCAACATAATTTAATACATTCAAAATATATATCCAAACTTATTTTAAACATGAGCTAAGTGATATAGAATGTACGTACGTTTTCTTACTTGACTTTTTACTTTGCATTTGAAATTTCTCCCTTATTGTATAATCCTTCATCACTGACTTTAAATTTTTTTCGTCAAGTAAACCTGGTCTTCCTCAATATGCTTGTGATGTGGGTCTGAGATAATCACCTCAACAGTATCCATCTCAAACACATCTAATGCTGGTGTATCTTCAAAAACCACCAAAGCTCCTTCATTAGATGTATTTATCACTTTTTCCAAGTTGTTACAGTCGGCTCTTCTGTTAGCAACACACACAGATAAACTTGCAAAGCTGCTCCCTACAATTTTCTCCAATATGCTTACATATAAAGAAAGACAATTCATGTGTTGTATCTTTTTTTTTTTGCAATATAAACACCTTCAAACCCATATCATTATGTATTTGTATTTGACCTGTATTACCAATGATTTGATATTCCACTAGAATACGTTTGCTGGTTAAGTCCACATTTAAGTGAGATGCCAAAACATCATGCAGCTCAATGAATGATGTTGTTGTGCTCAACAATATAGCATCAGTGACGTAATCTTCGTAGTTTTTCATACGTCCACCTACCAAAGACCTTCACATGAACTGGTATGCTTCCCATTTCTAAGTGATTAAACCAAAAATAAATAAATATACATATTTTTCAGATGTTACTTGTTACAACATACACTTTTCAGTTTTAATCGAAAACAAAGTTACACAACTAACATCTACAATCAAAAAATACATTCACACAATATTTGTTTAAAGTAAGATACAAATACAACAAAAGTTTTCAGCCATAAATTTTTTTCAGAAATTTAAGTTAAAGATTACATACAATCAAATTCAAAACCATCAGAATCGCACACAACCAAAATATTTGTTCTATCACTTGATATGACCCAACAACAACACTAAAAAATACATTTACAAAAATTTTGTTACATAAAACTTAGAACCAAATTAAATTATTTCAAGCTACATACAATGACAGTATGTGTTCAACGTCAAATACAACCAGACACAGAACCTCCAGTTTCGAACACAGCTGAACATATATAAAACATCTTTTCATATATGTTGTTATACTCTCAAATTCCGACAAGCAAAACTACAAAAAATTAGAATTTCATCAGCTTGAAAACCTGAATTCGATCATTCCTTGTTCTACGAGTTCAAAAAATAATAGAATAAATTTTAAAATCTAGATTTGTTTACAATATATTCATAATCAATTATATAACAACGTGAAAAATTTCTACAAAGCATCACATTTTGATCAACTGAAAAATCAATCGAAATAACAAAAAATAATTTGTAAAAAAAATATACTCACAAAAAAAATAATTTAATACCTGAAACAACAATTGAGCAGAAATTTGTAACATATACTTGAATTCTGAAGTTTTATCGAGAACAAAGTAATGTTGATCGTTGAACTTAACAAAACTGATTGTTCAAACTGATATTGAATACCAACAAATACAATTAAATTTTGATTGTTCAATTAGAGCAAATTGAAGATTCAACTTAATTTGAATTGATTTTTTTTAAGGATCACGTGTTATGAAAGGAAGAAAACTGTTTTTTTTTTTTAATTTGAATAGGTTTGTTAGCATATAACGGAAAAGACGTGATTGAGGAGCTTTTAATGGGAAGGTAATCTTTAACAGTTAAATTTATGAAATTATTACCATATTTAAATCAGTTAATTAAGGGCAGTAACAACAGTTGTATTTTTATTTTTATAGCAACAGTTTGCAGAAATACGAAATACAACTTGCTATATTATGTAATTATGAAAGTATTGCTATGAAACTCATAATTAAGGGGATAAGTATGCTATTTCTGAATTTTTTCCACCTAAAAAAACAGATGACAGATAAAGGGCCCACCTGTGGAAATGAATGTAAGGCTAAAGAGCCACATGTGATGGCATTTATGGTAAATTTATTTCATGACATTGTTTGTAATCTATAATCTATATCTATGATCTAGATCTATAATCTATATCTATAATCTATAATCTATATCTATAATTTATAATATATTAAAAGTGTGAAGACCCTTAGAAAAATGGTTCGAACTTTTTACCCTACATTAAAAGTTTCTACAGTAGACAAAATTGTCTTTTTACTAATTTTCTCTAATTATTATATTATATTTATAATATTTAAAATAAAGACGTCCTAAAATATATGGTAACAAAAAAATATATAATACAATAAATAAAAAAATTTAAAAGTACATGTAATATTTTTGGTAAATAAATCCTGATAGAAATCTAAAATTAGCATAGAAATCGTAATATTGTGTAGCAACTATTTTTATTTAGGAATCTCTCCCTTTTTTTATATATATATATATATATGGACAGAAAAATACTAGCATCCCCAAAAATCATTGATGAGGTAGGCTTCTTAATTTATTTTTCTCCCACTTTTTATTTTCCAGAAAACTAAATTTGTTTGTATATGTGATGAGTTTACATTGATGATGTTTTTATTTTTTGAATTCATTGTAAACTGTTTGAAATCAACATATGATTGGATTTATTTAATGTATTATGTTATTCATAGTGATTATGCAGGAATTTTATTTCCTTGACGATTATGACTTATGTTTAAAGTAAGTATTCTCCATAAAAGTTCGATGTATTAGTGTTAACTATGCTATTCATCTTTATTTATTAATGTATTATATTATTCATCGTGATTATGTAGGAACTATATAAGAAAGTTTTCCGCATGATTTTTTTTCATTATTTTTTGTGTCTTATTTAGTTTATGTGATAATTTTTTCAAATTATTTGTAAATTTTAATAGTACCTTTACACGTCCATAAATGTTTTTTATCAATAGGTGAAAAGAGCAATAGAAACCTCCCTAAAATCATGTTTCACAATCTTTTCTTTTGGGATTATGTTAATGTGATTAATGATGTGGTTATTTTCTTAAGTTTTTATAGATTAGATAATGTTGACCCATACTAACAGCATCCTTTGTTTTGGTATAACAGTGATTTGTTGTCTTCTTGGTGTAGGAGGTGATATTATTGAAGAAAAAATTGGATGAATTTGATATTTTTTTTGGCAAAGGTGTGTACCTTTACTTCCTTTTCTATTATACTTCTATACTACCTTTTCTAGATCTCACTTAGTGGGAATACACTGAATTGGATAGGATGTTGTTGTTGTTGTTGTAGTAATTGAAATTATTGTTCAACAAATCTTTAGCTAGGTCCATGACATATATTTTTTTCAATATGTATAAAGATTTAAAAAGATCAAATTATTTTTGGTTTATCAATTCTTCTTTTGTCTATTTTAAAATTTCTATAAAAGAAGTTATTTTCAAATACTTCTTACAACGACTTTGTGTAGTTTTGAATTGGCAAATGAATATTCGGTTGGGTTCATGGAACCTTTTTGTCAAGGTTACATTTATTCATATTATTCTAATATCTCTATTATCATTTCGTTTTACTGTAGTTTCTGTCATGTTACTATCTGCTATTTTTAATTATTATGTCTTTATCGTTGTAATATCTTAAGTGTCCCACGCATATGAAAGTCTTGGTCATTTTTCGTTGTTTTTTTTTTTTTTTTTTTTTTTTTAATTTCATGTTGTGGGTTTAAAGAAGACAATAATAATTCTTACGCCAACACAAGTTTCCTATCTTCAATATAATTTAGCCTAGATTGTCTACTTTGCATAGAAAACTTTGCTTGATGTCAAGCACTTTGCGTGTACTTAATAGTTTGAGGTACACACATTACATTTGTTCTTTTATAAATTATTATTATTAGTTAACACATTATATATGTGCAAATTACATACATAAAAAAAAAACACAAGTCTAGAAGGAAAATAGACAAATTATGACATCATTGTGGCTTAGTATATTTGGTTTTAACAATTGAACTGACAAACTTCAATAAGCAATACTATACTATGCATGCACACGAAGTCATTCTTAGCAATTGAGAAAGTCTTGAAAGACGTTGACCTATGAAACAAACGGGTTCCACTATTATTTATAACAATTACAATTGATTTTTCTTGTGTTGTGGACATGATGGTTATTACTCTCATTCATATGTTCCTACTACTCTATTTGTCTTTATCATCAAAGTAAGTAGAAACAATATATAGAATGATTGTGTACGTGAAGGTTTCTTGATAAGTATATGGAAAGGTTGTAAACCTGAAGGAAACCTAAAACAAATGAAAAGAGTCCTAAATACATTGAAACTTTTGGATTGTGTACATAACAACACAACCTCAAATAGAGCTTCTCTTCTTTGAAAAAAATAGCAATAATAATTTGAGAAGAAACATAATATTGATTTCAAGAATGCTACAAGTTACTTTTCTTTATTTGAATTTAAATAAAATTCTACTTAGGTTTAAAAAAATCACACCTATACAAGGATTTAAATATTGAACGTGGTCAACCTCATTAGACTTATGGACATATAGACAATTAGAAGATATATATACTTCATGTCAGCCTCCGTAAAATTTCTAAAAGCAAATCATACTTCTTACAAAATTTATTCTTTTGTATATAATTTTATTTATTAACACGAAAAACGCATGAAAAGCATTTATGTATTATTGAGTATGTGAATTTATTTATAATGACCATTAAGATATATTTAGGTGAAATTGGTCTACATAGAATAATTTTTGCAACTTTTTAGATTCTCCATAATTTGATCATCATGACAAAATGAAACTAATGATTCATGTGTATTCATTTAACTAAATACCGAGGGCCCGTGCTATAAATTATTTTTTGGCCTCAATTTATGTGATATGAATAAAATTTAGATAATTTATCATATTTTTAATATGTTTTTAGATAGATATTTTAAGCTGTTAACTATTGTAATTTTTAATACTTTTTTGTGTAATTTTTAAATAATATATGTTACTCTCCTTGTCCAAACTTTTGTGTCATTGATAGTTAATTATATTTTTTAAATAATTTAAATTTTAATTTATTGTGATTTATAATAATTTTTCTTCTATTCTACTAATTAGAAGTGACATAGTAAATTATTATAAGAAATAACTGTAAAAAAACTAAGTGTGCCCATTTTATTTTTTATTAAATATTATTAATTTTTTAATACTTAGATAACTTATAATAATTAATTATGAATGATATATAAAATTACGACTGAAACAACAGAAGCGGTCACGTGATTAATGTCTATTTTACTTTATTTATTAATTATTATTATTTTCTAATACATAAATAACTTATAATAATTAATTATTGGATATAGTAAAATTATGGTTAAATTAGTTGAAGCAGGCATGTCGACCATGAGCAACCTGCTTCAGGTACTTCATTGTCACTTATTATATAGGAGAATTACTTAAAAAAAAATACATGTGAAAAAAATTTAAGAGGGTCTCATATAAGTTATCAAGTTAATTTAAAATACCACGCGTTAATTTTTATTTTATATCTATTTTACCCTTTTTATTGAATATTATTAATTTTTTAATACTTAGATGACTTATAATAATTAATTAAGGGTGATACAGTAAAATTACGGTTGAAACATTTGAAGCAGACATGTCATAAATGTCTATTTTAGTCTTTTCTAATTAAATATTATTAATTTCGTAATATGTAAATGACTTATAATATTTAATTATGGGTCTAATAATTAATTAGGGATGATATAGTAATATTACGGTTGAAGAAGTTGAAGCAGACATGTCATAAATGTCTATTTTAAATTTTTTATTAAATATTATTAATTTATTAATACATAAATGACCTATAATAATTAATTAGGGATAATACAGTAAAATCACAGTTGAAGCAGCTGAAGCAGGCATATCGACCTGCTTCAGCTATATCATTCCCTCTTATTATATAATAGAATATTAAAAAAAACTCAAAACCAAATATATTAGAAAGCATCATAGATTTTACCAAAAAAAAAAAGGGAAAGAATTATAGAAAATTTATTATTTATTTAATCATACATTTAATAATATTTTAATTTAATATAGGGGTAAAATGGTAATTTAATTTTTTACCGTGGTGTTTCTCACTTTTAGAATAAATAAATAGTTCTCCGAAACGCGCATTGCACGTTTTCAAAATGCTTCATATAAAATTTATATTGAAAATGATAAATTTTAGATACTATATATATTATTGAGCTTTCTATGTGCTATAAAATAAAAATCAATCAAAACATAAAAAAAAAAAGAAGTAACAACACTTTGTTTGAGGCTAGATAATTTTGTAAATATGATGCTACTTTAGTGACATTTATAGTACTTTAATTTATAATCTCTATCTCTAATCTTTAATCTCTAATCTCTAATATATTAAAAGTGTGAAGACATTTAAAAAAGTGAATCGAATTTTATGCCTTTCATTAAAAGATCTAATTTTAAACAAAATTGTGTTTTCACATTTTTCTCCAATTATTATATATTTAATATTAAATCATAAAATATATGGGATCATGACTTTAAAATATATGGTAAGATTTTTTCTTATATTAGGAGTTCTAAAATATATGATAAAAGGTAATATGCTGAATGTGCCAACCTTCTAAAGAAGGTTCCTTGCAGGGGGAGTAGGGAAGGGGTATGGGATGCTTGGTGTATCAATTGGTCAGAGCAATCTTGCTATCAAGATGGCGAAGAAATTCAAGGAGAAGAGTAGCTATGGAATCTATAGTGGCGCTACATCACGCTTGACTTTAGATTTGGCCATCCTCCTATGCAAGTATATTATTTTTTATTTTTATTTGTTACTTAAGAAATGCGTTAGAATAAGTAGAAAAATAATTTTCAAAAATTGAAAGTGTCTAATAGGAATACTTTAGGTGATTCTTTTCATAGCATATTATTTTTACCTTATAATAGTAAAAATATTAATTTGTTGTCTTCTGACACTTTCTAGCGACATAATGTTATCTTGAAAAGTTATTTAAGCTTCTTCTTTTTTTGTTCTATAGTCTTTGTAGTTTTTCTTAATATAGTTTAAAGTTGTTTTTAATGCTTTTATATGAATTTGTAGGCATATATAAATTTTTCATTTAACTATTTTTCGTATTTAATAAAATTATCAATTTCTTTATTAATCAAGACATACTTTCTTTTATAATATCGAAATGATTTTATAAAATTAAACTCATTGAAGCGAGGTACACGCGCAAAACGTGTATCCTAGACTAGTTAATGAGAAAAGACTGGACTTTGTTTTAGAAATTTTGATAGGTCCACAAAAAGAAGCACAAAAGATTTTCAATCTTAGCTTACAATTTTCTTTAAAGACCTTAGTACCCTTATTTTTGAATTTAATGTCAAATAGCTAACATGTTGAAACCACTCTTTCTAATATATAGAAAAGAATTATATATATATATATATATATATATATATATATACATATATATATATATATATATATTATTGTTAAAACATAAATGTATCATGAATTACTACTATTCCACTTATTCATATTTTTTATTGTATACTTTAAAAGTCTAAATATTTATTAATCCAACCTTTTTTCTTCATTCTTTTCATTAGTCAATTTATTTATTAAATAAAAAAGATCAATCATATTTACTACTCTAATTAAATCTAATGAGTTACAAAAAAACTTCTATCTATTTGTATTCTCAACTTAAATAATATGTCTCCCCAACTCCCTTTTACCTAATTCTTTTGGATTATCTAATCTATAAATAACAATCATCTATGGAGTTGTTGAATACAAAATTTCACTGTTTCAATTTCTGTATGGTTATTTAGTTATTTTTCTCCTTTCTTGATTTTCTCTTCTTCATTTTTTTCATCAATCATGTGTTAATAATCAAAAGAGATGACATAAAAAAGATGATATTTTCAATATTCTTCAAAGGTTCATCAAAGAGATGTTCACATTAGTTTTGTACGGTTCGTCAAGATGAAGAAGGAATGATTTTCAAATATTTTGAAGATTTATTAGTGAGTTATTTTGATTTCAATTAATATTATTTTCTTTTTCTTTATTTTATTTTCTTCATTTTGAACAAAGATGTTTGATCACATATATAATTCACTTTTACTTAGAAAATATTAAATTACAAAACTCTTCTAACCAACATATTAGAAAGCTCAATTAACAAATTTTACTCCATTAACTTTGATCTTATTATTATTATTATTATTATTATTATTATTATTATTATTATTATTAAAGCATGTTTTCATTTTTGTGTTTATTTTTTCAGTTTCTAATTAATTTAACTATGTTAATTAAATATATACTCTTTTACAATTATCTTAATGTTATACCACATGATTTTTTGCTAATAATAATTTTCTAATTTTTTGTCATGGTTGAGAGATATATTATCAATGGTATATTTCTCATAGTATTGGCTATTAATTTCCCTAAAAATAAATAACATTACTATATTAGAAATTAGTCAAAGAATAAATGAACGAATCATCTTTTTAGTCTTTTATAATTTTTATGATACATTTTAATTGAGCATACCCCAAACCTCACTTTGTGAGAATACATCAAATATATTGTATTTGTTATTTTAATTAAGCACATAATATTGATATTTTTCAGTGTGAATGGATAACATATGACAATGTGCGATAGTAATGTAATCATACGAGAATATTTTTCATATGATTGATTACAAAATTATCAAGCATGGATAATCTATCAGTTATCTCCTTATAACTTTATTTTTACTCAGATAATTTATCTCCTTTATTTTTCTTTATGGTTATTTAGTTTTCAGAATGAAAAGGTGCTATAGACGATATATAACAAATCAAAGAAAGAATTTTTTTTTTTATATATATATATATATATATATATATATATATATATCTAAAAAAATAAACTATTTCTTTAACTTCTCCTAATTCTTATGAAAATAAATAAATTTTCTCATTTAATTCTTTTAATAACATATCTATGTAGTATGATAGAATATATAAACTATTTTTCTTGCTTACATTGTAAATGAGATGTGATTAAGGATTAGAAAGAGTCGTGTTACAGTTCTACTATAATAAATGTGTATATACGATAAGTATGTATCTTACTTATGATTATTTAATGCAAAAATCACTTACTCTTAATTTTTTAATTATAGAAGGAGTTATCCTTTGAAGAGTTATTATTATATATTATTTTTAGTATTGACTATAGTAATAATTAGTTTGTAACAATAACTGTATTAATCTTGTTAAACTCTTCCACTGCTCTATATCTGTTAGGGACAATTATTGATCCAATTCTTAGTACCGTTTCTACAACTTGACCCTTTATGTACTTCTGAAAATTCAATATTTTGTTTCTCTGTAATAATCTCTATAGAATAGAGCAGATAAGTACAACATCATGACTTATTTTAAATATATACATTTCATTTTGCATTATGAGATTTAATTCTTTTGTGAAGTATAACCTCAAATATATTTTTTACTATCACAATTTATTTTCTTTTTTCTTGAGATGCTTTCTATATAAATATCGTAATAGATGAAGGAGGATCCGCCTGGACTCTAGAAAGCTCACCCTATCTTTGGATAAGCCATTGTGCCTGAGAATGGCGTCAACATCCGTGGCTAATACTCAGATTTACATCAGAAAAAGAGATGCCATAGTGTTATGATTACCAAAGCAATGGGTACTCAATAGACATCATTGATCGACTAAGCTCAACTATAATAAAAGTATAAATATAATGTGAGTGTTTAAGCTAACTAAATAGTAAAAGATATAGAAATGTAAGTATCCACTAACTATCAAAGTGCAATAAATAAAGAAAATAACACAAAAAAATAAAAATAAAGTTGATCGAGATAAAAGATCTCTAATATTAATGAACTGTATGCAATGAAAATACACATTAGCTAAACCTTAATATAAAAACTCAATACCAAAGAAAACCAAACAAAAGGAAAAAGATTTTTCTAACTTCTGCATGTTGGTTTCAATATGTATGAAAAGTGTGAATGAAAAATAGAGGAAAAATAGTGGAGAGAAAGAGAGACACTAAAATGAAAAGTGTACTCTTTTAAGGGAAAGTTCACTAATTCTCCCACATTGGTGGGAGAAGGAAACTTTGAAGTGTTTATAATAAGAAGAACTTACTCCACATAGATAGTGAGGCAAGAACAAGGTGGTTCCTCGCGCCATCGTCGCTCGCTCGGCTTCGGCTTCGAGAGACACTAAAATGAAAAGTGTACTCTTTTAAGGGAAAGTTCACTAATTCTCCCACATTGGTGGGAGAAGGAAACTTTGAAGTATTTATAATAAGAAGCACTTACTCCACATGGATAGTGAGGAAAGAACAAGGTGGTGCCTCACGCTGTCGTCGTCGTCGCTCGTCTTCGGCTTTGGATTCGGCAAATGATCGATTGATGAGATCTATCTTTTTGGACAAAATTTATTTGACAGAAATTTAATCCGAAAATACCAAAGAGAAAACACAACAATTTTTTTCTGTGTTTTGATCCTCCATTTATATGGATACATGTAGTGGCAAAAACACTATTTCAAAATGCAGAACGAAATGACACACTGATTCAGGAAATGGTATGCCTGTTAAGAAAAGATGCATTTTTTGGACAAACAGACATGATTTTCCAGAAAGGTTACACCTTTAAGTAAACCATTGCCACCTTTCAGAAGAGGCACCTGATGACTATATAAACCTACTTTTATCCACAGGTTTAGGTACGAAAATTTTTTTTGAACATACAAACTCTTCTTGTCTTCAAAAATATTCCGTGTGATAAATAAAATTATTGAGTGAGTTTGAAGAGATTCCAATTGTTTGAGGTATCGCTACAGTTGATTTGTTTGGCCATTTTATCCTGGGAGGAAGATTCCATAACCTCAGGTACAGTGAGGAAATTATTCCTTAAGGACACTCCGTGAAGTCGGGGGACTTGACCTTAAAAATTTTGTTTCATCTCATTTCTGAAAATTAACATACTTCTTGGATAGATTATTCATAATATTGTGTTGAAGGTGTTAAAGAACTTCATAAGTATTCTTGTCTTAGACTTGAACTTGTGTTGAAATTATTGTTGCATATATATACAGATTCTTTTATCCAAAAACATTGTAAATAACAATCTTAAGAAATAATCTTTTGTGGAATCTATATAGCTTATTTCTGGAGATTAAAGCTTTGAGCTTTCTATTCCATTTGAAATTAACTAGTGATTTGAAGACATCAAATCTTTATCACAAGTTAAAGATCACTCGGTTGACGATTGGAAATCATAAAAACTTCATCGTTAAATTAGAAACAAGAAGTGTTTAAAGTTGCTGCTATTTTTTAATAAGTATTTCGATATACTAAAGGTACTGTTTTGTGGTGATAGAAAAATGATGACTGATAGTCAAATGCATGATGTTGGAACGACTATGGCGGCAACTAGTATTGCCACGATGAGTCATATTAATGCTCCGAAAGCTATGGCACCGGCGGACAAACCTGAGAAGTTCGCGGGTATTGACTTCAAGAAATGGTAGAAGAAAATGTTCTTCTACCTCACAACTCTCTGTCTTTAAATGTTCACAGTTGAGGAAGCTCCGGAGGTGCCCGAGGGAACCTCTGAAAAAGAATTCTTCGTGATTGTGGAGTCTTGGAAACACTCAGATTTCCTTTGCAGAAATTATATCTTGAGTGGTCTCCAAGATGACCTTTATAATATATATAGCAGAACAAAGACTGCAAAAGAGTTATGGGGAGCACTAGAATGGAAGTACAAGACAGAGGATGCCAGAACTAAAAAGTTCTTCGTTGCAAGATTCCTGGAGTACAAAATGATAGACAATAAGTCTATTGTTTCCCAAGTGCAGGAACTACAAGTGATCATCCATGATCTCCTAGAGGAAGGTATGATTTTGACAAATACCTTTGTTGAACAATTTAAAAATATTCTTAGTATTCATATGAACTTTATTGTAGGTTTGATTGTGAATGAAATATTTCAAGTAGCAGAAATAATACAGAAGCTACCACCTATGTGGAAAGACTTCAAGAACTATTTAAAACACAAACGTAAGGAGATGTCACTCAAAAATTTAATTGTACAACTACACATTGAAGAAGATAATAAGGCTACGGAAAGAAGGTCAAGAGGCAATTCTGCAATGAGTGGAGCAAACATTGTAGAAGATGACCAAAACAACTCTAAAAAGCAAAAGAAAACTTGAAATGAAAGCAATCAACCCAAGAAGAAATTCAAGGGAAAGTTCTTCAACTGTGAAAAGATTGGCCACAAGTCTACGAATTGTCGTGCCCCAAAAAAAGGGAAGAAGAAGGACCAAGCAAATCTGGCTAAGTCAAAGAAAAAAATAGATGATCTGTGTGCTATGCTTTCTGAATGCAACTTAGTGGAAATCCTCATGAATGGTTGATGGATTCTGGTGCCACCCTCCATGTTTGTGCTAACAAGGAGTTGTTTTCAATATTTTATCCGGCTTAAGTAGAAGAAAATATCTACATGGCAAGCTCCGCTACTGCAAAAGTGGAAGAAATAGGAAAAGTGTGCTTGAAGATGACTTCCGGCAAAGTGTTGACACTTAATAATGTCTTGTATGCTCTGGAGTTACGAAAGAACTTGATTTCTGTTTCACTTATAGACAAGAACGGATTCTAATTTGTATTTATTTCTGGAAAAATTGTACTTAGTAAAGGAGAAGTGTACGTGGGAAAAGGCTACCTCAATGAGGGCCTATTCAAAATAAATGTAATGAATGTTGAAATCAATGAAAGTTTAAATTTTTCTTACTTGCTTGAGTCTCCCAATTTGTGGCATGAACGATTAGGCCATGTTAATTACAAAATATTACTAAAACTGATTAACTTAGAAGTTTTACCAAACTTTGAGAGTAATAAATCAAAGTGTCAAACTTGTGTGGAATCAAAGTATGCTAAGCATCTGTATAAGTCCGTTGATAGGAATTCCAATCCCTTAGACTTAATCCACACTGACATTTATGATATGAAGTGACCATCACGTGGTGAAAAAAAGTATTTCATAACTTTTATTGATGATTGCACTAGATAATGTTATGTCTACTTGCTAAATAGTAAGGATGAAGCAATAGATGCATTTAGGCAATATAAAACTAAAGTTGAAAATCAGTTAGAGAAAAAGATCAAAACTATAAGAAGTGAAAAGGGCAAAGAAAATGAATCTCCCTTCGCCGAAATATGTGTAGAGAATGGAATTGTTCATCAAACTATGGCCCCGTATTCACCTCAATCTAATGGAATTGCGGAAAGAAAAAATTGAACTTTGAAGGAAATGATGAATGCCTTACTTATAAGTTCAGGTTTACCGCAAAGCTTGTGGGGGAGGCTATCCTTACAGCCAACTGAATACTCAATAGAGTTCCCTATAGTAAGACACAATCAATTCCTTATAAAAAGTAAAAAGGAAGGATACCCAACTTGAAATATTTTAAAGTGTGGGGGTGTAAGGTCCAAGTTCCTATGCCTAAAAGGGTTAAGATAGGACCTAAGATGGTGGACTGTGTGTTCATAGGATATGATAAAAGTAGTAAAGCATGTCAGTTTTTGGTTCATAAATCCAAACATCCGGATATTAATGAAAATACGGTAATTAATTCAGATAACGCTGAATTCTTTAACAATATTTATCTGTATAAAACTAGACATGAATAGTCTAGTGGAGGGTCTAAACGACCTCGAGATGAACCAAGTGAGAATGCACATAATGATGAGAATCCAAGACGTAGTACACGTCAAAGAACGTCAACTTCGTTTGGATCAGGTTTTGTAACATTTCTCTTAGAAAACAAGCCTCAAATATTTAAGAAAGCGATGGAGTCTTCGGACTCATTCTTTTGGAAAGAGGTAGTCGATAGTGAGATTGATTCAATCTTAAGCAACCATATGTGGGAGTTGGTTGATCTTCCTCTAGGAAATAAACCTTTAGGATCTAAATGGATCTTCAAAAGGAAAATGAAAGCGGATGGTACTATTGAAAAATACAAGGCAAGACTTGTAGTAAAAGGCTTCAAACAAAAAGAAGGCCTTGATTACTTTGATACATACTCGCCGATAATAAGGATAACGTCGATTCAAATTTTAATTTCCTTGATGCCGGTATATGATCTTGAAATCCATCAAATAGATGTGAAAACTACATTCCTAAATAGAGAATTAGAGGAAGAAATTTATATGGAACAACCTGAGGGTTTTATGGTTCCAGTAAAAGAAAATAAGGTGTGTAAACTTGTTAAGTCACTTTAAGGACTAAAACAAGCACCTAAGCAACGGCATGCAAAGTTTGACCAAACCATGTTGGAAAACGGATTCAAAATTAATGAATGTGATAAATGTGTTTATATTAAAGACACTCCAAATCACCAAGTCATTATGTGTTTATATGTGGATGATATGTTGATCATCAATAGAGACATTTCAGACATAAATGCAATGAAATGAATGCTCGAGAGCAAGTTTAGTATGAAAGACCTTGGAGTTACAGATGTGATCTTAGGGATAAGAATCCATAGAACTTCACAAGAGTTGGCATTTTTATAGTCTCATTACGTTGAAAAGGTACTTGACAAATTAAAGTACCTGGAATTTGGTATTTCCAAGACTCTATTGGATGTAAGCTTTGCACTTCGAAAGAATGAAGCTAAAAGTGACTCATAATTAGAGTACGCAAGAGTATTGGGATATTTAATGTATATAATGAACTGTACATGGCCAGATATAGCATGCGCTATAAGTAAGTTGAGTCGGTACATGAGTAATTCTAATAAAACTCATTGGATGGCAATGAAAAGAGTTTTGGGGTATCTTAAATACACTCAAGACTACGCTTTACATTATAATAAATATCCCGCGGTACTTGAAGGATATAGTGCTGTAAATTGGATCACTGGATTGAACGAAGTAAAATCCACGAGTGGATATGTATTTACTATTGGTGAATGAGCGGTCTCTTGGAAATCATCCAAACAGACTTGTACTGCTCGCTCTACAATGGAATCTGAATTTATCGCATTGGATAAAGCAGGTGAAGAAACTGAATGGCTTTGGAATTTCTTGGAAGATATTCCTTATTGGCCCAAACTAGTGGCACCAGTATGTATACAATGTGATAGCAAGAGGCAATAGGTAGGGCAGAGATCATGATGTACAATGGTAAATCTCATCATATAAGACGGAGACATAATTTCATTAGATAACTTCTCTCTAGTAGAATTATCACTGTTGACTATGTGAAGTCAAAGGATAATGTGTTGGATTTACTTACAAAAGGCCTATCTAGAGAAGGAGTTGAGAGAATATCTAAGGGTATCAGTTTAAGGCCTAAGTCAAGTCAGCATGATGGTAACTCTACCTAGCGGACTAGAGATCCCAAGAGCTAGGTTCAAGAAGATCAAACAAAGTTGTGTCTGACAAGTTTAACATTGTAAAATACCCAACCCATTCTCATGATATAGACAATGTTTAGTAAATGAGGATAAGACTTATGGTGTGAAATCTTTTGATGATTATCTAAATTTGGCAGATTTGACCAAATTGTTTAATCTATAGGATTAAACGTTTAGAAATCACCTATGTGAGGGCGATGTGGAAGCCACTTCAAGGAGAATATTAGTAAATTCCTATTCTTTAAGCTCTCATGAAATCGGGATGTGTTCATGGTTGAAAAGAATAAACTCGTGAGAACCATAAAAGGTAAAAGGCTAGTTGTGTGACATGTGTTGTCTAGGTGTACATTAAAGCTCGACGGTTCAAAAATATCAAATCTACCGATTGATCGAATGCATCCGATGCATGTTCACTATGGAAAGTTCAAAGGAAAACCCACTTATCCAGACGCAATCAGTTTTTGCTTGATGATCATATACTTGTTCATAAAATTTTATGAAAAATAGCCATTCCCCATTCATGTGGGGGATAGTTGGGTTCAATATGTATGAAAAGTGTAAATGGAAAATGGAGGAAAAATAGTGGAGAGAAAGAGAGACACTAAAATGGAAAGTGTACTCTTTTAAGGAAAAGTTCACTAATTCTCCCACATTGGTGGGAGCAGGGAACCTTGAAGTGTTTATAATAAGAAACACTTACTCCATATGGATAGTGAGACAAGAACAAGGTGGTGCCTCACCGTCGTCGTTGCTCGCTTGGTCGGCTCAGCTTCGGCTTCATCTACGACTTTGGATTTGGATCAATCAATGAGATCTATCTTTTTGAACAAAATTTATTGAATTTTTTTTATGTTTTGATCCTCTATTTATATGCATGCATGTAGTGGCGGAAGCACCATTTCAAAATACAGAATGAAATGACACACTAATTCATGAAATGGTATGCCTATTTGAAAAAGTCGCATTTTTTGGATGAACAGACATGATTTTCCAGAAAGGTTACTGTAATGCCTCGATTTTTTGGAACTGGAATGCCACATAGTGTTCATGACCCCGAGGGACCACAAGCTAACTCTTTCAGATATCTATAACTGAGCACTGCATAATATACTGAAATAAATGTGGAAAACTGGCGGAAACTTCCCATAAGGTTCAAAACATCTAAAATAATCAATACTGAAAACTAAATACTAATACACCTATCCGAAAAGCCTCTAACTGTCTAAACTGTAGAGATGATGAGACATGTCCCCAAGTAACTCCGTCTACTGAAAATAAACTGAGTCTAATGCCATAATAAAATAAGGATCATCGTCGAATAAAGAGGACTCACTGCTACGTCTACTACCGCTAACTAAGTCTAGAATGCTAAAGGTGCTCTGGATCTCGTGCTTCTGAACCTATGGTATAAGATACCATAGCGTAAGAGAAAAGTATGCATCATTACTTTGAATGTACTGGTATGATAGATGAGGTAAGGCTAAATTCAAGGGCTTATGCATTAACATCGCTTAACTAAATCACATGAGAGTACCGAATAAGGACATATGCATGAATGCACAAACCAAAATTGGAATCGCAGTACTACTAAATACGAACTCTAAATACTGGTTTCTTATTACTGTCTTACTGATGTCTGAGTCTACTAGCACTGATGTCTGAGTTTACTAATACTGAGAGACTGAATAACTGAGTCTATTGAGATTGATGTCTAATCTTGCTGATACTGATACCGATTTATTATATTTGAGATTAAGCATATATAATGGGTGACCTCTGAGTCTACTGATAATGAATATTATGGTCTGAATCTTAGATCAAGCCTATATAACGGGTGATCTCTAAGTCTACTGATAATGAATATGATTGTCTGAATCTGAGATCAAGCCTATATAACGGGTGATCTCTGAGTCTACTGATAATGAATATGATTGTCTGGATCTGAGATCAAGCCTATATAATGGGTGATCTCTGAATGGTAGTTAAGCTAGTATAAAGGGTGACTCCTCAGCTGAATTCTATTGTCATGCCTAATATAATGGGTGACACCTGATTGGAGCCAAGCCTAATATGATGGGTGACTCCAAGGAGGTAGTCAAGCCTAGTATAATGGGTGACTCCTCATCCTGTGCTGGCTACATAGTTCTAGAATGCAGGGATTGTTATTAACAAATCTGCCTAAAATAACGGGGAAGCCGTCATCCCTACCCTCGCTCGGTGCTAAATCTTACTCCCAACTGAATAGACACTGAACTGATTCTTAGACTATTATAGACTAAGCTGAATCTGTTACTGATTATCTTACTTGACTGATCTGACTGAGTTTACTTGATTTTGTTTTCTAATGGAATACTTCTAAATTCTGTAACTTACTGAGATTTTACTAAAATCTGAACTGAGTAACGAGCTTGATTAGACTGAATACTGAGATTTACTGAGTTTTCTTAACTTCTGTCACTAACTGAAATATACTGATCATAGCACGACTGAGATTATCTTGAGACTGACTCGGCTCTTGACAAACAACTAAGTTTTTGAGTATTAAATACCCCCAAGACTCAATAACCTAAATAAATAAGACATGAAAACTCTTGCGTAATAATCATAACAATAGACTATCATCACAATATAACCAATGAAGCATTATTTCGAGTACTTGGGAATCTTAAACATGTAATTGTAAAGCGAGGCATGTTATTGTCTCATAACTCATCCAACAAGGAGTTCACATGAACATGAAGACATGCAACATATCATAATTCATTCATTTAGTCCTTTCAAGAAACACTTAGCATACATGAGTTGACACATGCTTGGGGATATCATACTTCATGTTACAATGACACTATTTTCTTCGCATAAGCAATTTATCAAGCATGTGGGAGGCACCCTTTGGTCATACAACTTTTAATACACCAAATTAACATAATTACATAATTCAACATGCTTCTTGAAGGGACTTTATCATGAACATCACATAACCAACACGTACTAAGGTCAATACTTGCATCTTTATAATCACAACGTGAATCAAAACTCCATGTCAATAAAGACTTTAACTTCAAACCACATAAATCATGGAAATTTACAAAAGTATAATCTTTGAACTCTAAAAAGGATTCTTGAACTTCTTGGGTGGAAGGAACCCAAGAATCAACATCAAACATACCTTGCTATGTAATTCTTGAAAGATTTACGGTGAAACCTTGATGATTTGGGTCTTGGATTAGAAACCCTAGGTCTTGTTCTTGAAGAAAACTAAGAGAAAACAATGATATTTGGGTGAAATAATGAGAAATCTCGTGTTAAGGAGTATATATAGAGGTAGAAAAATGACCATTTTGCCCTTGGATTAAAAATTCAGAATTGGAAAAATCCTGATTTTACATGCTGGTGTGACGCGCCAACTTACTGGAAACTAGACAATTGGGAAACTGCTTGATGGTTCGACGAGGTGGAAATTGCGTTGCCACCTTGGTTGAGAATTGAAAAGTCACTGCGACACGGTGGAATCATGGAGGCTTACTGAATTTTGACAATTGCCATTTTGGCTGGCACCGCGACGCGCTAGAGTACCAAGTGGTACACTGTTTCACTAAAATGGCTCTAACTCTTCGCCCGAGTGTCAGATTTGGGTGAATTTAGTATCGATGGAAGCCTTATTCAATTCTCCACATAAAAGAAAGTCAATATTAGGGAAATTATACACAATTTAAAATACTTCTCACTTAGGGAGTTAGCTATTACTCTTCTTAAGAATGAAACTCGGCTTAAACAAAAATCCGGGGTATTACAGTTACACCTTTTAAGTGAACCATTGCCACCTCTCAAAAGAGTAAACCTGATTTTATCCACAGGTTTAGGTACAAATTTTTTTCTGAACATACAAACTCTTCTTGTCTTCAAAAACATTCTGTGTGATCAATCAAATCGTTGAGTGAGTTTGAAGAGATTTCAATTGTTTGAGGTACCGCTACAGTTGGTTTGTTTGGCCATTTTATCCCGGGAGAAAGATTCTATAACCTTAGGTACACTGAGGATAATTATTCCTTAAGGACACTCCGTGAAGTCGGGTGACTTGGCCTTAAAAATTCTGTTTCTTCTCATTTCTGAAAATTAACATACTTCTTGGATAAATTATTCGTAATCTTGTGTTGAAGGTGTTAAAGAACTTCATAAGTGTTCTTGTCTTAGACTTGAACTTGTGTTGAAGTTATTGTTGCATATATATACAAATTCTTGTACCCAAAAACGTTATAAATAACACTGCATTGCATGCATAACTATGTTATAAACATAATTCAAGTATTTTTCTTACTCTAATGTGTCTAAATGTATTTTTATTTATTTATATTACGGATTGAGTCGTTTCTACATAAAAAAAAGAATCAAATAATTTATAATCAATAAAACTTACAAGACCGCGACTTAATTTGTATTTTTTTCTTTTTATACATTGCTTATTGAAATAATTGTCAGCTAACGTAATCAATTACTCGAAAATATAAAGTTTCGTGCGAAGCGCGAATAAGTACAATAGTTAACTCTAAGGTTATAGTTGGAAATAGGAGTGGCGTGGTATGTATATACTGAATTATCATAATAAATCTAATTTTTGGATATCATAGTTTGGGTATTATGATATTTAATATGATATTAGATATGCATTTTAATTTTTTTGGTATTTGATCTGATATATAGTATTTATAATAACATACCCAAATATCAAATATCATACCGATATATAGTTGTATAAATTATTAATATATATTATTAAAATATACAACTTCGCATTAGCGTAAAATTAAATGTTTAAACGTTGGACTTTGATTAATCTATCTCGATTGAAATATTTTTTTAATCTAATTGATTAACACAAAGAGTTGTTTGTACTTTCTTTTGAATATCTGTAATCTATAATCTATAATCTATATCTATATCTATATCTATAATCTATATTTATAATCTATAATCTATATCTATATCTATAATATATTAAAAGTGTGAAGACTTTTGGAAAAGTGATTTGAACTTTTTGTCCTTCATTAAAAATCTACGCGTTCACTCAACCTAAGTATCAAGAATAGTTTCAAAAACTAAAAGAATAGACAAAACCATGGTAGATTGTTCACCGGATTCCCAGATTCCACCGGAACCACCAAACAAAGGTGTTTCCAATGCTGCTAACCTCACTCCTGTCTCCTACAACGACATCCTTAAGGCCCATACCCTCAGTGTCACAAGCTCTCTACCGGAGCTACTAACGGATTCACCCATGTTTGAACCTAACGATTCAAGCGATGTGGTTTCATTAACAACGGAAGACAAGGAATGGATATACGAACCATGGTACTACACAATTATCATGAAAGCAGTAGGTAGGAGATTCAACCACCAACACCTGCGGAAGAAACTTGCCGATCTATGGAAAATTACAGATCCGTTTCCTCTTATTAACCTTGGGAAAGACTTCTACACTGCAAAGTTTAATAGGGAAGATCTACAAAGGAAAGTGCTGCAACAAAGTCCGTGGTTCATAGACGGTGCCTACCTTTTTATTCGTAGTTGGGTTTCGAACTTTATTCCCAATCACTCCAGAGTGTTAACTACTGCAATTTGGGTCAGACTACCCGAGTTACCAATCGAATTCTACGATACAATTATCTTGGAGAAGGTTGGGCGGATGATCGGGTCCCTAGTAAAAGTGGATGCTTGTACTTCAGCAACTCTACGGGGTTATTATACACGGATCTGTGTGCAAATCCCAATGGATGCTTAGGTCAAGCATTCGATCAACATAGGGAATCATCAGCAAGTTCTTTACTATGAGAGAGACGGATTTCTATGCAACTCTTGTGGGAAGTTAGGTCACACTAGAGGCGCTTGTCCAACTTTGACGACGTCCCCTGATCATCACTTGACTGGTAATCACCAAATGAAGGGGGATAATATCAAATAGAAAGCCCAATGGACAATGGTTACCTTCAAACGTAACAAAAGAAGAGCCAATCCCAAGGATCATGCACATGCTAGAGCCGGCGAAGCCAGTCCAGGTAAGTTTTCTAACACTCATAGGAGCGCCACCGAGAAGGGAAAGGCAATTAGCGGTGAAAACCTACCCCAGTGAAAAGGACCTGGACCTTTCACCTCCAGGCCCATTCACTATTCTTCCCCTGGTGGGCTACGTTTAACACCCCACAATGGCCTGACTACTCCAGGGCCCAACAAGGATGACACCAGTACCTCGAAACCAAATATGGGCTTTTTAAAAGTAGATTTTACTAAAAATATTTCTAAGGGAGTCCCTAAGCCCAATTGGTCTTCGGGTACGGCCCACAAGCCTCCTTCCTTGGAAATAGAGGCTCCTGCAGTCTTAACGGTCTTGTCAAAGACTTTAAGACCTAAAAACCTCAAAATTTGGAATGCCCACTGAATGCTACTAACCCTCCCTCTATGGGATTTAAACCCCTCCCTTCTGTGGTGGCTCGAAGTCAAATCACTGACTCCGATATGATAGAAATAGGGGTAGAACCTTCAAACCACACAAACCCCCATATTTCTAGCACTCTCATTAATTGCCATATTACTCATAGTCCGAATCATCCTAACACTCCCTTGCTTACTTCTAATAATGGACCCCCAACATAATCACCTTCACCACGACCCCACTACCAATGAACCATCTCCCATCCTCTTGGCTCGAGATGGACTTAGAGAATCAACCAATCCCCCTTCACTTGGAATGTCAGGGGATCAAGTTTAGACTGATAATATAGAACCCCTGTTACTTGGCGCAGCTAGTGATGGAGGGTTTAAATAAGGGCTTTCAGAATATGGGCCAGAACATATGGTTGACTACCCTCCTGAGGCTAACCAACCAAGAATATTTAGGACCTCTGTCCCAGGAAATGCTGAATGTAGAAATGACCCTAAAAGGTCAATATCTACCCTTTCTACCTCCCAAAATACCTTAAATACTGGAGAGGGACCCCCTCTTTGTTCTACTGACCCATTTGACTCAGGACAAATTACTTCTGAGACCTCAGCCTTTGGCCTCACCAGTAACTCCCCAGGAAGTTACAGAAAGGGAGCTAACTCTTGAGGCCCTGAGACAGAACAATTAAGAAATGAAGAACATCTTAGCTTCTCTGAAAACTCCATGAACAGAGGTCGAAACCTTTGGAAGGACACTTCATCT
The DNA here is from genome assembly GCF_002878395.1 of Capsicum annuum. Lineage (NCBI taxonomy): Eukaryota > Viridiplantae > Streptophyta > Magnoliopsida > Solanales > Solanaceae > Capsicum > Capsicum annuum. The sequence goes on along the minus strand of NC_061119.1, from coordinate 49,838,789 downwards.
CACATGCGATGATGTCATAAAAGAGATGACTATAATCCTTATACCGCAAGAGCTAAATCTCATAGACCTGGAAATAGTTCCACCATCTCCCTTGACGGGGAATTTCTATAAGACAAGAATATCACCTTTCTTAAGAAAGAGAAAATCCCCAGAGGAGGGGACCTCGACTCAGGGAAAGGGAAAGGACACACTATGGAGCACCCACCCCCCCAACCTTTTATGATAAATTGTATAATATGGAACACTAGGGGGGCTAACAGGGCAGACTTCAAAAGATACTGCAAGGCCATGGTTGATCTCCACAAACCTCTTATCATTGCTCTCTTGGAAACCCATATGGGTGACCACAATCAGCTAGCTGAAATGCTTGGTTTTGCCAAAAAATCCAGTACCCAGTTGGACACTCTGGTGGCATAGCCATTATATGGAATGATGAAAACATTAACATCAATGCTATCAACATTTCTCCTAGGGCATCCATGTCACTGTTCAGGTCAGTAACCCTCTTTCCACTTGGTTTTTTAGTGCTATATATGCTAGTAACTCCCTCGATGAGAGGAAAAAGCGTGGGAATAACTTATGACCTTTGCAGATTCCATAAGGGAGGCCTCTAACAATGCTTGGCTGGTGGGAGGGGATTTTAATGAAATTCTTAAATCCTCTAAGAAATTTAGGGGTAACATCATTAATGACAACAGGGCTAGCTTCTTCTGGGATTGCCTAAACCATTGCAGCCTTTTAGACCTTGGGTTCAAGGGCAGCAAATTCACTTGGTCTAGATGTTTTTTCTTTTCACCCCAATAAGGCCCTGGGGCTAGATGGCATTCACCCTCTTTTCTATTAGAAATACTAGACTATTTTAGAGCCTTCCATACTTTAATTCTGCTATCACACATTCTCTTCTGGGACTATGGATGAACATGTAAACTCAACCTACTTCTTTCTGATTCCTAAATGCAAGAATGCTACTAACCTCAGGAACTTTAGACCTATTAGCCTATGTAATACCCAATACAAAATCATTACCAAGATCATTGCCAACAGACTAAAACTTTACCTTGGTAACCTAATCAGCCCCTCACAATCTAGCTTTCTTGACAATAAAAGGGCTTCTAATAATGCGATAATTGTCCAAGAATAGATCACTCACTTCTCCAAGATGAAAGGTAAGAAAGCAACATGATGCTTAAAATTGACCTTGAGAAAGCTTTCGATCGACTTAAATGGTCTTTTATTAGACAGGCCCTCCACTTCTTCAACTTTCCTATTAACCTCATCAAGCTCATTATGTCTTGTATCTCTACTTCTTCTAGCTCTATTCTCATTAATGGGGGTAAAATAACCTTCTTCCACCTAACCAGAGGCATCAGATAGGGAGACCCCATCTCTCCTTACATCTTTTACTTTACATGGAACTTCTATCTAGAAGGATTGACCGTGAAATAGATCTTTTTCATTGGGACCCAATCTCTATCTCCAGTACAGGTCCCAAGGTCTCTCACCTTTTCTTCGCTGATGACCTTATCCTTTTAGCCAAAGCTGATGAGAAGAACTGTAACACCATTACTGCCACTCTAAATAATTTCTCCATCTATTCTGGCTAAAGAGTTAACAACTCTAAATCTAAAGTTATTTTCTCTGCCAACTGCAACACCCAATTAAAATTCCAACTTGCTAACCTTCTACACATCAATCCCAAAGCTGAGCTAGGCAAATATCTAGGATTTCTCATCTTCCACTCCAAACCTAGTATTAGGGACTTCCAATTTATCATTGAATCTCTTAATACTAAACTCAGTGGTTGGAAAGTCAAGATTCTTAATATGGCTGGTAGAACCATCCTTGCTAAAGCTTTCTTCAATAGCATTCCCAACCACGTGATGCAGTACATTTCCATTCCTAAACTTATCTTGAATCGTATTGATAGAATCATTAGGAGCTTCATATAGGGATCGACCTCTAAGAAGAGAAGAATATACATAATTTCTTGGAATACTGTGACAGTACCCAAGAATAAGGGTGGCCTTGGTATCCAAAAAGCCTCTGCCAAGAACTACTCCCTCCTCATGAGTCTAGCCTGGAGAGCCATAACCCAGCCTGATCACCTTTGGGTTAAGCTTCAGAAAAGTAAGTACCACAGAGATGGGGCAATTTTCTAAGGTTATGACTCAAAAACTTGGAAAAATATCTACCATGCCTGGGCCAAATGTAAGGAAGTTGCTACCTGGGCTGTCAAGGATGGTTCACATGTCCTTTTTAGGTATGATAGATGGATTCCTAACTCCTCTCCTCTTAGGAATCTCATCCAAGGTCCTCTAACACCTTTCGATGAACTTTGCCAAGTTTGGCACTAGGGATCTTGGAGTTTTGAAAACATCTCCATAGACCTTCCTTCGGAGCTCACTCATCATATTAGGAATTCGTTCTTTCCTAACACCAAAGTGGTTGGGGATTCCCTTGTTTGGGCCATGAATGGTAAAGGGACCTTATCCTCAAAAGGTGCCTATCAACACTTGCTTAAGGCCAAAAAATGCCAAGCTGGGAGCAATGTCAAGACCTTTAGATAGATCTGGTAACACTCTACTCTTCCTAGAATTAAGTTCTACATTTGGCTCATGTAGCATGGCAAGCTCCCAACGAGGTTTAATCTATCTAGGAGGGGATTTGACATCAACCCAAATTGCAATTTTTGTAACCACGCAATTAAAGATACCAACCACCTCTTCTTTACTTGTCCTGCAACCTCTATACTTTGGGCTGACACATTCAGCAAAGCTAGATGCCCCCAGCCTACTCACTCTCAAACTCCTTCTCTCATCACTGGTCCAGCACTCGGAGGACCACCAAGCATAAGGCCTACGACAAAGATTTTTTCTGGCATGAAATCATCCCTCAATTCCTATGGACTATTTGGAAATCCAGGAACAATAACCTTTTTCAGCAAGGTCGTCTCAAGCCTTCCTTTGATCAGGCCTACAATGAAGCTTTTGAATATAAATTCCTCATGAACAAAACCTCTAACAGAGCCCTTAATATCTCCATACACATCAAGTGGAACCCCCCCCCCCCTTGGTGAACCACTATAAACTCAATGTTGATGATTCTTGCTTAGACAACCCTGGATAGGGAGAAATAGGTGGCATCATCCATAACCACTTAGGTGAATGGAAATTAGGTTTCACCCAAAGTTTTATGTTTGCTACTAACAATCAAATGGAGATAATAGCACTCAAGGTAGGCATTTCTCTAGCCATTCAACACAACCTCTCTCCTATTGAAATAAATACCGATTCTCTTGAAATCTTGCATATGCTTAGAGATAGAAATGATCACTATGATGGTATCATTAATCTTTGTAAGTCAAATTTAAGAGAGGCGGGCTTCCCAGTAGTCCACCATTTCTTTAGGGAACAGAATCAGGTCGCGGACAAGCTCGCCAAACATGGGGCGGCCTCAAACTACCTTGAAGAAGCCCATCTTTTGCTAGTTTCACCTATGTATGTTCTTCAAGACTTGGGAGCAGACATGAGAGAAACTTATTTTGAAATATCTATAAATTCAAATGCTCAATCCTTAGCTGAGCAATTCAGTTACTCTTTTGTAATTAACCCGGGCTGAACCCTGTGCCCTTGTGCTACTATTTCTTTGCGTTTCTATATTAGTATGTACCCATACCATAAAAAAAATAAAAAAATCTAGGCTTTAGACAAAATTATCTTTTCATCCTTTTTACTCAAATATTATAATAATTAAATATTAACTATAATAAATATAAGAAAAATAAAATTCCTAAATACATGGACAAAAGCCTCAATTAATCCTAATTCTACCCAAAACCAACATCTAAATCCTAATTAACCCCAAATCCCCAATATATTAGTCCTACGATCCTACTCAATACTAATTATTTACTTATTTATTTTGAACCAACACAAATATACGACACAAATATCTGTTTATTTAGGTTTACGGATAATAAATTTTTAACCTTATCTTCAATGAAAATTTGTCAAAAATTAATTCTTTTAAATTTGAATAATTAAAGATAAAAAGTTGATAGAAAAGGTTTCCTTAATCGAAAAGATCTCTTCTCTGCTTAATTAATCTTTTCCTTGAAGAAATAATTTGATTTTCTATCAATTGAATTCGTTTCTTCTACAAACAATATAGTTGTTAAAGTTTTGTGTATTAGAGATTATTCTCTCAATAAATTTTGTCTTTTTAATATTAGTTTTTCAATATATAGGTCATTTGACCAAATCATATTAAATATTATGCTTCTTAATTTTATTATAGTTTTTCTTTGCTAGGCACACTCTTACATCTTCAATTTAAGTCTATTGATTTTAAGTGTTGTTCTGATTTTGTCTATTTATTTTGTGTGATTTGGGAATTGTTTCATTAATTTAAGATTATACGTATTCATACTCTTTAATTTTAGTTTATACTGATTCATATTCTTGAATTTTCATAATTATGTTTGTGAGGATATGTAACTTCACCTACAAGAATGTGGAACAACAACAACAACAAACCCAGTGTATTCCCACCTAGTGGGGTCTGGGGGGGTAAGATGTACGCAGTCCATACCTCTACCTCTGAAGAAGTAGAAAGGCTGTTTCCGATAGACCCCCGGTTCAAGGCACGAGATACCACACAAACACATAGTAAAGCACAGAAGCAGATTACATAACATAAATACGGCACCCATAAGTAATATAAAACAGAGGAGAGCAGAGAAAAGCACACAGATTCGTAATGAAACATAAAACACGGAACACGGAATCATAACAGGAATAAAACCCCCACCAAGTAATTCCCTACACTAGCGACCCAAACTGGCCCTAGTCCTCTGCCGTAATTCGCGTCCTCCAGACCTTCCTATCTAGGGTCATGTCCTCGGTGAGCTGTAACTATTCCATGTCCCGCCTAATCACCTCACCCCAGTACTTCTTCGGCCTACCCCTACCCCGCCTAAAACCATCCAACGCTAGCCTCTCACACCTACGGACCGGGGCATCCATGCCCCTCTTCTTCACGTGTCCGAACCATCTCAATCGTTATTCTCGCATCTTGCACTCCACTGAAGTCACACCAACCTTCTCTCGGATAGTCTCATTCCGAACTCTATCCCCTCTAGTCAGCCCACACATCCAGCGCAACATCCGCATTTCTGCCACCTTCATTTTTTGGATGTGGGAGTTCTTAACTGGCCAACACTCCGCTCCATACAAGAATGTGGAAGAACTTAAAATTTCAAGTAACTATTTTAATTTTAACCTTTTCTCCTTTGGATTTGTAACCTTACAATAATGCATCATGTTATATGCCTAACGTGCAATATGCAAAACACCTAAAGTTAAGCGAGGACGCATACCATTCTCCCTGTGAAAGACCTTGATATCAACAGAAAATCAGGTTGGATCATAAAAGACTAGGTCCATAGAAATTATAACTACTTCGAGGTATAAATTCTACCAATTTAACTCAATTTATGATTTTTGTTTTAACTTTTTGTTTTGGAAAGTTGGATTATCTACATAATATTATGCATTGTAGTTAATGGAATTGGTCAAGGTTTCTTTTGTATTGGTGAAAAATCTACTCATGAATATAAATCCTAAGGTAGGGATAAAGTTTGTGTATATTCATTATACCAAAGTAATAGACAAAATTGTTATTTATTATATCATTCAATTATTTTTAATATCTAAAGTTTTTTTCGTACATCAACCACAATTCGAATTCTAATAATAACACACCACTATATTGCTTAGGACTTTAACTGTATAAATATTACTCTTTGTGTCTCAAAATAATTGGCATATTTATTTTTTAAAGTCAAACGATATAACATTTGATCAACATTTTAAAATGTACTTTTTAATCATATTGAAAAAAGAAAAGTTGCAATTTATATTTTTTCATATAGTTTTTTACTATTCAAATTTTTATCTTAAGATAATGAATTAATCTAATCTAATTTAACTTTAAAAATTAGTCAAACTGAGTCTCAGAAAATAAAATATGCCAACTATTTTGAAGTGGAGTAAGTATTTCATTTATTTTTGAATATTTTCTCTTTCTTCTTTAGTGGTTCTTAATAAATTATTGACCAAAATTATTCGAGTTTTATATAAACACACTTCTACTTCATATTTTTTGTTTGGGTTGAAGGTCAATAAAATAGGAAAACAACCTTTTTTTGTTGTGTTAAAGAGGAATACATCTTTAAGTATACTTTTTCTTAATTTTTTTATACATTTATTATTGGTTTACATTAGAAACACGTGTAAAGAATGTACACTAAACTAGTATATTTCTACATGTGTAATGTGTTAGTACGATATAATTAAATGTGTATTTGAAAAGTCGAAGTCATTGTACTATATTATACGAGTATATAGTGTCAAAGTTGAACAAACTATGGTTACGTATTATCATACCACAAAATATCAAAATCGATCTTTAAAATACCGAATCATATTAAATTAGTATGATATTGTAATGATATAGTATTTCTAAAAATCGAATATCGAAATTTATATGGAATTTTTCAATTTCAAGATTCAAACAAATTTAATTTTTACCATAATTTTTCAGACATCTTTTAAATATTTTGAATTGTTAATTATTGTGATCGTACTTTTCACATAGTTTCTAAATATATACATTTTCTCATCAAAAAGTTAGAAGATTCCAAATCAAAATTCACGGTCAAACAGAAACTATTTAACTCTAAGAAAATGAAAAGTACCACATAAATTGACTTATTTTAACTTGCACGGAGTTTAAGAAAGTAAAAAAAAAATTAAATTTTATAGTCTTAAATTAAATATCTTGTGATTTTAAACATGTCATGTAAAAAGATAAAATTAAAAATTATTTAAGAAAAAATAGTCATTTTTTGAAATAGATTTATAGTGTGTTTAGTCAATCGTGTAAAATTAGTTTATATTGAGATTCCAAATCTTAGTATTATTAATCAAAATTTGGTATACGTTATGAAAAATAAAGTAGAGAAGAATAAGAGTAGAGAGAAGAGAGTAATTTTATTTCATTCTCTTAGGGTCCTTTACAATAAATAAAACCCTTCTATTTATAGGAAAAATTAGTCCTAGTTTCTCTCTAAAAGATAGATGTTTCATATCCGGATAGATATCAAATAGATCTTGATAGATTTTATCTATGTTCTTGATAGACATTCACTATAACGTAAATAAATTTATAACACTCTCTCTTGAATGTCTAATTGATAGATAATGTGCCTCGTTTAAACCTTACTAGAAAAAATTCAGTGAGAAAAAAATTTAGTAAAGGAAAAAGAGTACACATTTCTAATAAAACACATTTATGTTGCCTCATTAAAAACCTTACAAGGAAAACCTAGTGGGACAAAACCTCATAAGGAAAAAAGAGTATAATGCATATTAACTCCCCCTAATGAGAACATCCTCGAACCTTTGCATCTCAATTTTGTGCACCATCTTCTTGAAAGTTGCAATTGGAAGAGATTTGGTGAATAAATCAACCACATTATCACTTGAACGAATCTGTTGCACGTTAATATCAACATTATTTTGGAGCTCACGTATATAGAAAAGTTTTAATGAAGTGTGCTTCATTCTATTTCCTTTTATGAATCCTCCCTTGAGTTGTGCTATACATGTTGCATTATTTTTATATAAAATTATGGGTACATTGTCACATTTCAAACCACATTTTTCTTAAATGAGGTGTATCATAGACCTCAACCACACACATTCTTAGCTTGCTTCATGAATAACTATTATCTCAGCATGGTTCGATGAAATAGCTACGATAGACTATTTTGTAGATCTCCAAGATATGACAGTACCCCATATATGAATACATATTCTATTTGAGACTGAGCTTTATGAGGGTCAGATAAATACCCAACATCAGCATAACCAATAATATCGGGACTATAATTTTTAGAATAAAATAAGATCATGTATTTGGTCCCATTTCGATGTCTCCTAGTAGAAGCAAAACTATACCTTGCTAATAAATTAACCGAAAAGGCTATATCAGGCCTTGTAGTCTTTTTAAGATACATTAGTACATCAATTGTACTAAGATATGGTACTTCATAACCAAATTAAATTCGGTATATTTCTCATATCAGCAATTAATCTATTGCTTTGAAAACTTTTCAAGAGTTTCAATAATTTTCAAGTTATAAATTTATGCGATATAAGGATTATAAATAAGTTTTCCAGAAACTTTTATATGTTTCAAAACACTTTAAATCCTTAAAAAGTTTTCATAGAAATTTTGTCAAGTGACAATATTCAGTATTTCATGTGTGACATCTTCAAGTGTCTCGACTATAAATCAAATAAGTTTCATGCTTACCAAGATGCATCCTTTCATGTCACTTGATAAATATTTCTATGTCAACATGCTTAATTAAACGTAGAATTCATATTCTTGTAATCTTTTACAACACCAATATTATGTCAAAGATATCATTGATAGTATATCATTTTGTATCGGTTCATAATGCAACATAACATTTTGAGATCTCATCACTTTATTATTTTCATGTGAAACCTCTTATAAAGTTTCATGAAGTGTTACATCATAGGCTCTTCAAGAGCACATTGCCTTCTTATTATGATTATTTTCTCCTTATCCTTTTCAAGGATTATTCCATTTGAAATTGATTGGTCTACCATGCTTCACGCATGCATAGACTTTGTCCTTTAGAGAAACAAAATAGGAATACTTGCAACTTAAATATGAGATGCTTTCGATATTTGACTTGAATTATCTTTTGAATGAGGATCTGATGGTAATTCCTAACATATTCCATATTTTCTTATATATCCTCCTTATTTTAGGAAAACTAACATACATCCTTCATTTTTTTTTGAGAAATCCATCTTTATACATTATAGTATATTCATTAATCGTATACCGCACATCAAAACTATTAGATGGACAATATGTCGTTCCTGACTTAGAACCAACTTTAAGGGGGAATTAATCATAATTTATTAATTTGATGCATACAAGTACTTTTGCATATAATATTTCAAGCCAATACATGAAGCTTTTGTTCTCATTAGAAATGGTTCAACTATTTATCAAAGGTATTCAATCATTCAATTTCAAACCAACATTATCAAGGTGAATGGTCTTGATTACACAATCTAAAAATTATGCTTTTAAATTAATTTTATTGAGCAACAACTTTATGAATGTCAAACTGCAGGTTGACAATAAACGTACAAGTGATTATCTTATATCGATGAATCTTAATAGATCACATGATTGGTGAACATGCCCGTATTTAATCTTTCAACTATTCTACCTCTTATGGAGATGGAATGTGTTATCTTTATAACTAAGAATACATTAGAATATATATACAGTGACATTCACCCCCAGGGTATAAATTTGTATTTATAATAATTGAAATTCTTATTCTCTATAAGTGAAATGTAATCGTACCTTAAGCTTATTAAATTATGATAACTTATAACCTTTTTCATGACATTGCTGCTTCAGGAGAACAACATTGAGGCATACATATAATGCAGAGAATTTTTCTCTTAACATACCTTTCCGAGTATATCATATATTTCTCCAACATTTATTTCAAGAATGGAGCAAATTGTCATCTTTCAGACTTATCATATATTGCTACCACATTCACTTCATGAAATGGAGCATATTTAATGGGACATGATTTTTTCACCACATACATAGTAAGAGATATTAAAGTGGTCTTCCATGTCAGAGAGCATTCTCTGGAACACTCATACAATCAATAAATAGCAAAGCATGTACAATAAATAACAATATTGACCAAGTCAGTTACCTCGTACAAATGCTATGAAGTAAATTTTAGTTGATTAGACAAAAGTCCTTATAAAATAAATAAATATCATATGTTTTTAGCTTTCACATGTGATTCTTAATATTAAGACAAATGAAATAATTATTATTTAGGAAAATAATTACTTTTAATTGTACCAAGTGTCCTTATATACGTGACTTGATGAAGTTTTAAAATGGTACTTTTTTGTAGAGCAATTTTGCTCAAGGCAAACAAATGTAAAAACTTAAATTACAACCTCAAACATACCTATTTCCTCCTTGAGATTTAATGTAATGTCACCTTTTATTGACAAATATGACCCATAACTCCAAAAACTCATGATAATGACAATATTTTACCGGTCGAACTAGATATGGTTGTTGGACAGTAAAATTTTGAGTCAAAAAAATAAATAATCGGAACAAGAAAAATATTGCAACAATCATTTTATTAATTTCAATAAGTGAGTGTTACAATCTCTATAAATCCTCTGATTTGCCCTTTCAAAAATAAATTCAAGCGTTCGGGCTTGATCTTGAATTTGAACTTGATTTGTTGAATTGATGGACTTGATATTGAATTGTGCTTTAATTCAAGGACTTTTGGGTTTGTTAATGAACTGAATTTGAATGCTTGAGCTCTGCAGAAAAACTGCGGCATTTGATCTACGAGCTTCTCTACAGAAAAATTGGGCGTTTGATTCATGAACTTTCTCTTACTTTTTCTTAGAGTTCTTGGTCCTCTTTTCTGAATTTTGAGACCCCTATTTATAGTTACAAGGAGGAATGACTCACAGTGAAGGTGAGTTTCCCTTGACCAATCAGATTTAAGTGACATGATGCCTTTTTATAATACCCCATAAAAGTCTTAGCTCATTTCAGCTCTTAGTTACATGTTAAGGGGTACAAAACTTGAAAATTTGGCTAAGTGTTGGGGGTCTAGTCATTTCCAAGACCCTTGAACTTTGATGATTTTTATTTTTTGGTCTTCCCAACCTCGGAACTTTGATTTTTGAGTTGATTCATGATCGAAGATATTAAAAGTACATCTCAGGTGAGTTTTGAAATTTTTGGATGATTTTAAGGGCATGTTTGGAATCCCAAAATAGTGACAATACTGGGATTATCTCACACCGCTCGCTCCAGTGCACCCCTCCAGACTGCACGCCAGAGCCTGCACTGCGCCCTTTATTTTGGCTCTCTAAATCCCTCGCCGCACCCTTCATTAAGACCAGCTTCTAATTTTTGGCATTTTAAGGGAATTTGGGTCTTTTCCCTTCACCCAATAAGTCCATTACATGAAATTTAGGTCCTTAAAGAGCATTATTTGTTCTTTTAATAAAAAATTCTCTCAAGAAATCCTCCCCTTTTCTCAAGAACAAACCCTAACCTATTCTCAAGCAACCGAGGAATTCAAGTTTCTAATTCACAGAATCATCACGAATTCAATAGTTGAGGTATGTGTGATGTTCATTCATGAGCCCTTTTCACCCATGAAGTCCAAGAATCCCTTTTTAGTTTTAAATTATGACTTTTTACATATTCAAGTTGAATTATCTCCATGAAACTATTATTGATTTTGATTTTGAGTTATGTTTACAAGTGTTTTCGGTGGGATGAGTCATTACATTTTTGAATATTTAAATCTTCATATTGAAATTTCTAATTCTTGGTTTTAGTATTGTAATCATATTATCCTTACATGATTTACCCATTACCATGCTTAAATTCATGACTCTTCTGTGTTTGATAAAATGACTAAATATTAGGTTTTGAGCAATAATCCCCTACCAAGGATTTTAAAGCTTTATATGTCATCATTGTTATTTCCATTCAGTGCTGGTTGGTTATGAATACCCGATACCTAGTTGTTTACATAATTTTAGTATCCTTAGAATAATTTCAAATAAACCATGAGCATTGTTATTCAGTTAGTTATTATGATCAGTTATTTGCTCAGTTAAACTTAGTTCAGTCTAGTAAATTATGTCATTCAGTTGAGAGTAGGATTTAGCATCAAGCAAACCTAGGGATGGGGGTATTCTTTCCAGTTTAGGGTTTGAACCTTAGTAGCAATTCCTGAGTTACAAAACTACGTAGCCAGCGTAGGTTTGAGATGTCTTCCTGCTAGTTTAGGGCTAACTTATATCACATGAGTTTCCTGCTAGTATAGGGTGACTCCTTAGTCCTTTGGGACACTATTTTAGTGGATCCACATAGCCAATGTTAGTACCCGTAGCATAGTACTGAGATCCTTCGAACTGGGGTTACAGGTTAGAACCCCATTAGCTTAGATTAGGGAATATTGGTTAGATGATACCTCCCACTATCTCAGCGCATTATTCAGTCCAGAATTCGGTTTAACTTTGCTTAACCAAAGCATACAGATTACCAGTCATTCATTTATCACATTTTTAGTATTTTAGTTTACACATTATTTTAGAAATGTTTATATATGCTTGGTCTTGCATTTTCAGACATTTCAATTTCTATGTATTCATGTTCAGTTATCTTATGCTATACAGTTAGTCCTTATTTTGCATGTATAGTACCCTATGCATTTCAGCCTGTCCTTATCGCATATACCAGTATATTCAAAGTACGACCGCATACTCTTCTTTGTGATATGATGTCTTATATCATAGGTTCGGATGCTCAATTTCTCGATCATACTTAGACAGTCCAGTGCTTCAGCAGTAGTAGTGGTGAGTCCTTATCTATCGAGGACATGTTATGTTTATTCGGTTATTTTTATATTTCTATTTAGTTAGTCAGTTGGAGTTAGTTGGGGCCTATCCCATCAAATTCTTAGTCAGTTTAGAGGCTTTCAGACATTTAAACAGTCAGTAGACAGTTGGTCAGTTTATCAGTCTTATCAGTTGTGTTTCAGTATTTTATCAGACATTATAGACTTGTGAATTTATCATATTTTTAGCATTCTAACCTTATGGGTTTATAAATTATTTTCCATACATGTCCTTTAATATTATGATATTCAGTGCTCATAGCAGGTATTGGCTCATGGGTTAGCTTGTGGTCACTTATGACTATAAACACCGTTATCGCGATTAAGGGGTAACCTCGAGTCGTGACAAGACTTGGTATTAGATCCTAAGGTTTTGAAGATTCCTAGGGAGTTTGAAAGCCGCGTTGAGTAGAGATTTGTGCATGGGTGTGAAGCGCGCTGCACTTATGGACAAGAGGCTACAGGATGTTTTAGGAAAAGTTTCCCTTCTTTCAGTATTTATGTCATGTGAATAATCATGAGAAGTATTTAAACTCTTTTTCTAACTCATACTTCATTTCATTTTTAAACAATGCCTTCTAAAAAAACAACGAACAAAGGAACGTGAATTAGCCTACACCTCTGCTTATTCAGAAAGATCCCCTGAATGAGCATGTCTCTCATGCCAAATTTAGAGCTGCTTTCACTACTTTAGCTCACTCAGTAGCTGCTCAGAATAATCAGTAGGCTATTGCCCTAGCCAATCCATTCACCAACGCAACTACAGCTAGGATTCAGGAATTTACCCGAATGAACCCTCCCTTGTTTTTAGGATCCAAGTTTGAAGAGGATCCGTAGAATTTTCTTGATATAGTTCAGAAGGTGACTGACATCATGGGTGTCACTTTAAGTGAGAGTGCATAGTTGGCTTCTCACTAGTTGCAGGATGTAGCTCAAACATGGTATAAGTAGTGGAAAGAAGATTGGGGTACTGAGGTAGGGCCTGTAGAGTGGGAGGAGTTTGCCATGACCTTCTTAGATAGGTTGTTTCCATTAGAGTTGAGGGAAGCTAAGGTGATGGAGTTAATTAAATTGAAACTAAGTAATATGAGTGTGAAGGAATACTCACTTAAGTTTATTTAGTTGGCGAGGTTTTCTCGGATGATAATAGGTCTAGAATAAGTTAGTTTGTTTCAGGTGTAGCTGATCATATGGTCAAGGAGTGTAGGACAGCTATGCTAATTAAGGAGATGGACCTATCTAGTCTTGTGGTTTATGCTTAGAAGATTGAGGAATAGAAGCTTAAGAAGAAAGAGAAAGAGAATAAGAGGGTCAGAACAGGTAGCTTTAAGTTTTCTCAGCCATGGTCAGAGGGTGATAACCATTCTCAGTTCCATCAGAATATTTCAGCCCTAGCTCTATTTTTAGCTAGTGCGCCAGTGCCAAAGTTCTAAAATAATAGTCGGGATGGGTCTACGGGCTCTAAGTCCCAGGGTAATGTGAAACGTGGTCGCACTAATCCTTTCTGCAAAAAGTGTGGTAAGAATCATCAGGGTATGTGTAAAGCTGGCAGTGATGTATGTTTTGGATGTGGCAAGCTAAGCCACATAATCAGAGAATGCCCACAGGTGGGTCAGCATAGTCAGCACAGTTGTTTCTAAGTTCTAGCCGATCGCCCGACTCAAGAGGGTGCCGCCTCTAGTGCAACCAGTTGACAGCTTCAGAATAGGCTGTATACACTCAAGTCCCAATATGATCAAGAAATTTCTCCTGATGTGGTTATGGATACGTTACAGGTCTTCATTTTCATGTGTATGTTTTGTTAGACCCTGTAGCTTCACTTTATTTTGTAACCCCCTATATAGAAATCAATTTTGGTGTCAGTCCCAAATCTTTAGTAGAACCTTTCTCAGTGTCTACTCTAGTAGGTAGATCTATTATAGCCAGGCGGGTAAATAGGAACTACCCGGTTATAGTTTCCTAGAGAATTGATCTCGTGGAGTTAGAGATGACTGATTTTGATGTCATTCTCAGCATGGATTGGCTCCACTCATGTTCTGGTGCAGTTGATTACAGAATTAGAGTCATTTAGTTTCAGTTTCCCAATGAACCATTTATTGAATAGAAGGGTAGTACCTCAGTGCTTAGTGGTCAGATTATTTCATATCTTAAAGCAAGAAAGATGATATCTAAAGGGTGTATTTACCATCTTGTTTGAGTCAAAGACTCTAGTTCTAAGACTCCAAGTCTTGAATCAGTTTCAGTAGTAAGAGAATTCCTAGATGTGTTCCCTGAAGATCTTCCCGGAGTTCCTCCTGAAAGGGAAATTGCTTAATAATAGATCTCTTTCCAGATACCCAGCCTATCTTTATTCCACCCTACAGAATGGCTCCAGATGGGCTTAGGGAGTTGAAAGAATAGTTGAAAGATCTCTTAGACAAGGGATTCATCAGGCTTAGTGTTTCACCATGGGGCTCTCCAGTCCTGTTCGTGTACAAGAAAGATGGTTCTCTCAGAATGTGCATCGATTACCGTCAGTTGAACAAAGTCACAATCAAGAATAAGTATCCACTCTCCAGAATTGATAACTTGCTCAACCAACTTTAAGGTTCCAGTTATTTCTGTAAGATAGACTTCAGATCCAGCTATCATCAGCTTAGAGCCAGAGAATGTGACATTTCAAAGACAATTTTTAGAACTCGGTATGGTCACTTTGAATTTCTAGTTATGTACTTGGACTAATGAATTCCCCTACCACTTTCATGGACTTGATGAATAGGGTTTTTAAGCAGCACTTGGGCATGTTCTTCACAGTCTTCATTGAAGATATCTTTGTCTATTCTTGTAGTGAAATGATCATGCAGACCATCTCAGAATTGTATTGCAGACTCTTAGAGCCCATTAGTTATTCACCAAATTCAGTAAGTGTGAGTTTTAGTTAAGGTTAGTATCTTTTCTTGGTCATTTTATTTCCGTTGATGGCATTTGAGTTGACCCTCAAAAGGCCAAAACAGTGATAAACTGGCCCAAACCCATCTCTCTATCAGATATCAGGAGTCTCTTGGGTTTGGCTGTCTATCACAGATGGTTTTTTGAAAGATTTTCATATATTACATCCCCAATGTCTCGATTGACTCAGAAGAAAGTTAAATTTTAGTGGTCAAATTCTAGCGAGAAAACTTTTCAGGAGTTACAGACTCTACTTACTTCATCCCCAATTTTGACTATGCCAGATGGTTCGATGGGTTTGTAGTTTATTGTGATGTATCCAGAGTTGGTCTTGGTTGTGTATTGATCCAGAGAGGTAAGGTCATAGCCTTTGCCTCTAGACAACTTAAACCCCATGAGATGAAATACCCTTCCTATGATCTTGAGTTGGAAATAGTTGTATTTGCTTTTAAAATTTGGAGACATTATGTTTATAGGGTTTATGTGGATGTGTTCACGGATCACAAAAGTTTGCAATATGTGTTCTCGCAGAAAGATTTAAATCTTTGTCAGAGAAGGTAGCTTGAGTTTTGGAATGTAGATGTTGGTGTCTGACAGTGTTGATGTCTCAACCTATGCTGGCTACATTGTTCTGGAATACAAGGATGACTTCTAAGAATCACACCCTTATCTAATAGTGTGTGTTCCTATCCTTGGATTCACTCGGTGCTAATATCTACTCCCATCTGAATAGATACTGATCATGGATTACTGAATTGAACAGGATTGAATTAATTGAGTTCAGTTGACTAATGAAATATTACTGAGATTACTGTATTACTGAGCTTTCTTGAGTCACATGACTGACTGAGTTCTATGGATCATGGATTGACTGAGGATATCGCGAAAACATGACACGGACTCTAGGCACACAACTATATTTTTTTGGGTATAAGTACCCCTAGGACTCGATAGAAGAAAACTGACAAACCGTGACTTTCTTGAGTTTAGGACCAACATCAACAATACATAATCCATTAGCTAAGACATTTCATCAAACACTTGACATACGTAACTTGTACAAGAATGGAGATTTCACATTATCATACTGGTATGGATCTTTTCCTTCACATAGGCATTTAATCAAACATGGGGGGAGCATGCTATGGTTATACAATCATCAACACAACTAATAATCAAGGATACATCAATCAATTTGTGAATTGAAGGGTTTTGTCATGAATACCACATAATTCCTCACATACTAGAATCAATTCTTGTAATTAATAGTCTATAACATGGAATGAAACCAAAAAACAACATGAACATCACTTTTCAATCAATCAAATCATAAAAATTCGTAAATATACAAATCTTTGATTTTGAAAAGAGATTCTTGAGCTTTATGGGTGAGAGAGACCCATGAATCAACACATGACATACCTTAGTTCTTGATTTAGCGAAGATTGATGGAGATACTTTCTTGAAATTGAATCCCCAATTGAAACCCTTGCTTGTTCTTGAGAGAAAATTAAGAGAAACTAGTATATTTTAGGTTCCAAATAGCGGAATATCGTGTTAAAGGGCTTAAATAGGGGTGGGAAATTGACCCTTTTAACCCCGGAGTCATTTTTTAAATTGGTGAAAATTTTCTAACCTGGACCCCTGGCACAACGCGGCGCTATCGCTCCGTGTCATTGGAATTTGACAATTGGGAAAAGGAAAAATGGCACGACACAGAGTCATTACTTTGCCACTTTGTTTATGACCTGGAAGTTTGGCACGATGTGGAGAAATCACACAGGGACACTGGAAAAAGGACAAAATCCATTTTATCATGTGGCGTGGCATGCCACTGACCAATATGGCGCTGTTTCACGATGGGGACTTGAAATAGTCATAACTTCTTACTCGGTTATCAGATTTAGGTGAATTTTATATTGATGAAAAATCTTGAAAATTCCCCATGGAATAAACATCAGTCAATTTAGAAGCTAATACTTGACATTCTTGAGACAAAATTAGTTAGGAAACTTCGGGGTATTACAATATCTCCCCCTTGGGAATATTCATCGTCGAATGAGACTGACTGAGAGGGGAGAAACGATAAGCTGAAGTACATACAAACATGAACACTGAAACATGACTACATAACTGACATTTTTGAGATTCAAATAGAGCATGCATATTTGATGCATGATGTCATAACTGAGATGATACATGAATGCATGACTGAGAGTACTGATAAGCTGATCACACATATCTAATTCGTGAATACCTGACGGAACTAATCACATGAGTGAGATTTCTAATAACTGAGTCTTCTCACAAGGAGAATACATGTCTGATGCATGAACACATGACTAATATGATGCATGAACATATAATTGGATATGCAATGGTAGTTAGTACCAAGTTTAAAAATGGAATCCTAAACATGAGGCTGACACCAAGTTATAATTGAAATCTGGACATGAAACCAAAAAGCTTAAGGACAACTGTTACCTTGAGCTTGATCTAAGTAATCGGAGAAGAGGTGAGGGTACTTGGTAGGCATGTCTGCTTCTACTTCCCAAGTGGCTCCCTCAAGGGACTAATTTTGCCAAAGAACTTTGACTAGAGGGACTTCTTTGTTCCTCAGTCTACGAGTCTGGTAGTCTAGATTTTCGACTGAAATCTCCTCATAAAAGAGGTTGGTCTGAACATCAATGCTCTGAATAGGGACTAAAAATGCTGGGTCACCTATACACTTCTTGAGTAAAGAGACATGGAAGACTGGATGAACTGAGGCTAGATCTGAAGGCAATTTGAGCTCATAAGGTACCTTGCCGAAGCGAGTGAGAGTTTTGAAGGGATCGAAATATCAGGGACTGAGCTTTTCCTTCTTACCAAACCTCTTCACTCCCTTCATGGGACAGATATTTAGATAGACATAGTCACCAACCTTAAGATCGAGATCCTTTCTACACATATCTGCATAAGACTTTTATCGGCTCTGAGAAGTCTGGAGTCTTTCTCTAATCAACTAGACTTTCTCTAAGGCATCGAATACCAAGTTAGCTCCTATCACTGAGGCCTCACAAACTTTGAACCAACCGACTGGATATCTGTATCTCCTACCATAGAGAGATCCGAATAGAGCTATCTAAATACTGGAATAGTAGCTATTGTTGTATGCAAACTCAATGAATGGCAAGTGGTCATCCTAACTACCCTTGAAATCAACTGCACACGCCCTTAGTATATCTTCTAGGGTCTAAATGGTCCTTTCTACTTAACCATCTATCTGAGGATGAAAGGCTGTACTAAGATGAACTTAGGTACCAAGACCCTTTTGGAATGCTTTCTAGAAATGAGAGGTGAACTGGGTACCTCTATCTAAAATAATAGATAATGGAATACCGTGCAATCAGACCAATTCCCTGATGTAGAGTTTGGCATAATCCTCAGCTGAATAAGAGGTATTAACTGGAAGAAAATGGGCTGATTTAGTCATTCGGTCTACAATGACCCAAACTGAATCATGCTGGCGACGAGTACGAGGCAAACCCATCATAAAGTCCATGTTCACTTCTTCCCACTTCCAAGTAGAAATATTGAAATCCTGCATAGATCCACTAGGCTTTTGATGCTCTATCTTAACTTGCTGACATGTAGAGCATATAGCCCAAACTCTGTAATATCTCTCTTTATCCCACTCCATTAATAGAACTTCTACAAGTTGTGGTACATCTTTGTGGCCCCTGGATGAATAGAGTAGCGCGCACCATGCGCTTCTACAAGAATTTACTGCCTTAAGTCATCTACACCTGGAACACATATACAACCCTGACAACACAATACACCATCTCTCCTTTGGGAGAAAAGCTCTACTTTCTGGTCTTTATCTGACTCTTTCAACTTGACTAAACTGGGGTTTCTATCTTTCTTTTCTTTCACCTCAGAAACTAGAGATGATTCTAAACTACTCTGAACCCATATGTCACCTTCCTCTGAATCGACTAAACGAACGTCTAGTTTGGCAAGCTAATGGACTTCCTGAGCTAACTTTTTCTTACTGTCCTCAACATGAGTAACACTACCGATAGACAGTCTACTAAGAGTGTTAACCACTAGATTATCCTTGCTTTGATGATAAAGGACACTCGTGTCGTAATCTTTCAAGAGCTCTAACCACCTTCTTTGATGAAGATTAAGATCTTTCTGAGAAAAGACATACTGAAGGCTCTTATGATCGGTGAACACATCTATATGAACTCCATATAAGTAATGCCTCCAAATCATTAAGGCAAAAACCACGGCTGCTAACTCAAGATCATGAGTAGGATAATTTTTTTCATGGGGTTTAAGCTGTCTGGAGGCGTAGGCTATGACTTTACCATGATGTATAAGGACACAACCCAAACCTGCTCTCGATGCATCACAGTACACTATAAACCCATCTGGACCGTCTGGAAGATCTAAGACTGGGGCTGAGGTGAGTCGAGTCTTCAACTCCTGAAATCTCTTCTCGTAAGGATATAACCACTGAACTTGACTTTCTTCTGAGTTAATCTGGACATAAGGGATGCAATAGACGAAAATCCTTCACCGAACCATCTGTAATAGCCAGCCAAACCAAAGAAACTCCTGATGTCTGATGGAGAGATAGGTTTGGGCCAGTTTCTTACTGCTTCAGTCTTTTAAGGATCTACTCTAATACCATCACTGGAAATGATATGGCCAAGGAATGCTACTGAACTTAGCCAAAATTTGCACTTACTAAATTTGGTAAACAACTGGTGATTTTTGAGAGTCTGAAGTACAATTTTGAGATGGTTTGTATAATCATGCTCACTGTGGGAATAAACCAGAATATCATCTATAAAGACTATGATGAACATGTCCAAGTACTGCTTGAACACACGGTTCATCAAGTCCATGAAAGATGCTGGGGCATTGGTAGGACCAAAGGACATGACTAGGGATTCAAAGTGACCATACCGAGTTTGGAAAGCTATTTTTAGAATGTCACATTCTCTGACTCTAAGCTGATGATAGCCTGATCTGAGGTCTATCTTAGAGAAATAGCTGGCACCCTAAAGTTTGTCAAACAAGTCATTGATTATAGGAGATGGATACTTGTTCTTGACCGTGACTTTATTGAGCTAACGGTAATTAATACACATCCTGATAGAATCATTTTTTTTGCACACAAATAAAATTGGTGCACCCTACGGGGACACACTGGGTCTGATGAATCCCTTATCTAAGAGATCCTTTAATTGCTCTTTTAGTTCTTTAAGTTCTGTTGGTGCTATTCTGTATGGCAGAATAGATATAGGCTGAGTATCAGAAAGAAGGTCAATATTGAAGTCTATTTTTCTCTCAGGAGGAATTCATGGAAGATCTTCGAGAAAGACATCTGAATATTCATTCACTACTGGGACGACTGATTCAAGACTGGGAGTTTTGGAACTAGTGTCCTTAACTCAAATAAAATGATAGACACATCCTTTAGATATTATTTTTCGTGCCTGAAGGTAAAAAACAAGTTGACCTCTGAAAGATGAAGTACTACTCCTCCACTCTAGGATAGGTTCTTTCAGAAACTGGAACTATACTATTCTATTTCTACAGTCAACTATGGCATTGCAGGAATGAATCCAATCCATGCCGAGAATGACATCAAAATTAGTCATCTCTAATTCGATTAAATTTGCTGAAGTGACTTTCTGAAATATCATAACTGGACAGTTCTTGTATATCCACCGGGCTATAATGGTTTTACCCACTGGGGTAGAGACTGAAAAGGGCTCTACTAGAATTTTAGGACTGGTTCTGAAATCAACTGCTATATAGGGAGTGAAAAAGACAAGGAAGCTCTTGGATCTAGCAAAGAGTAAACATGAACATGAAATATCTGTAATATACCGATAACCACATTAGGAGAATTTTCCTGATCTTGCCAGGAATAGAGAGTATAGAGTCTGTTTAGGTATTGTCCACCAGTAGGACTGGAAGTGACACCTTACTAATTTGGGTGATCGAACTGAGCTAAGGAACGGTTCTGCTGACCCTGATAACCTACTTGAGGACAATCTCTGACTTTGTAGATTGGCTTGCCATATCCGAAATAGACATCACTACCAGCTCTACAAGAGCCCTTGTGGTTCTTACCATAAGTCTAACAAAAGAGATTAGTTCGGGCATTGCTGACATTGCCCTGAGACTTAGAGCCTGGCGCCCTATCTCTATTTCCATCCCTGAACTTAGGAGCTGGAGCACTGGCTGAAGAAAGAGCTAAAACTGATGACTTAGGATGGAACTGAGAGCAGTTTGCTCCTTCTGATTTGGGCTGAGCAAAGGTGAAACTACCTGTCTTTGCTCTCTTATTCTATTTCTCCCCCATCTTAACCTTTTGATCTTCTATCTACTGAGAATGAGTCATTATCTTGGCTAAAGTCATGTTACTATTCAACATCGCAAACCTATACTCGTTGACCACACTATCGTTCACCCCAGAAACAAACTTACTCATCTTAGCCCTACTATCTGCGACCATATGAGGAGCATATTTGGCTAATTGATTAAACTTAAGAGAATACTCTTTCACCATCATGTTGCCCTGTCTGAGGTTGATGAATTCTAACACCTTAGCCTCTCTCAGCTATTGGGGAAAAAATCTATCTAAGAATACAGTGACAAAATCCTCCCGCTTAATAGGCCCTACATCATTTGGCCTTTCTGACTTCTACTATTTAAACCAAGTATGGCAATATCCTATAATTGGTATACAACTAGCTTAGCACTCTTGAAAGGAGTAACCCCCATGATATCTGTAACTTTTTAAACCTGACGATGAATTTCTGAGGGTTCTCATTTGACTTAGACCAGAGAAAGAATGAAGGATTCATTCGGGTAAAGTCCAGAATCCTGGCTGTAGTTAAATTGGCCACTGGGTTGGCTGGAACGATGACTGGTCATTCATTTTGAGCAGCAACTGACTGAGAAAGAATAGTGAATGCAGCTCTAAACTCTGCATGAGAAACATGTTCGCCCAAAGGTTCTTCGGGCTGAGGGGCTGACTAATTTCCGTTTCTTCTTTTAGGAGGCATGTTCTATAGAAGAATGGGAGAAACAGATTAGACTGAGAGATTGACTTGAGATTATGCTCACTGGAATAACATGAATGCTGAAAGAAGGGAAAACTGTTCCCAAAATATCTTATAGCCTCCTATACATAAATATGGCATACAATACACCCATGTATAAGAATCTACTAGATGAGGCTTTCAAACTTCCGAGGACACTATTGAACTTGGACCTGATACCAAGTTTATAACGCCTCGAATCTGGTACTCGGAATGCTACACGATGCTCACGACCCCAAAGGACCATAAGCTAACCCATGACTGATATCTGTACCTATACACTATATAACATACTAAATATAATAAGGAAATAGAGGTCGAAAGGCCATAAGGTTCAAAACTGCATGACTGATAAAACATAACATCTGAGTTGGGTAATAGAATACCCAAAACTAAAATACTAGTTGAACATACTGTAGTCTAAAAAACCTCTAAAACATAACTGTCTGGATAAGGAGTTGATGGGATATGTTCCTAACTAAATCCAACTTATAAATTAATTAATGACATAATAAATAAATGATCATATCCTTGAAAGATGAGGATTTACTGCTTACTCTGACTGTTGAGACTAGAATAATACTGATGCTCTAGAGCTTGTACTTCTGAACCTATGGTATAAAACACCATAGCGCAAATGCATCAGTACTTTGAATATATGGGTATGCATATAAGGTAGGCTGAATGGATGGGATTCATATGCATAAATAATACTGGCTAACTGACTAATATGAATGTGAGAATATATGAATGAATAAGTTGTAACTATGTTTAAGATCATGATAACATGAATTTACTGATAACTAACATGACTGATAATTGAAATCTGATGACTGATATAATTGATGACAAGAGTGACTGAATTTGACAGTCTTGAATCTAATGGAACTAGCTGAGTTCTGTACTATTTTGAGTTGACTGTATCTGACAGTCCTAAATTTTGTAGAACTATCTGAGTTCTATTACTAAGACTAAATTATTGTATCTGACAATCCTGATTCTGTAACTAAAACTATGTAAAGTAGTTATCTAACCGAATGCCCTTAATATGCCATTATGGTTGAGTTGGAGTCCAATCTGTAATCCCAATTAAAAGGGTGTCAATATCGCACCACTGGTAAGGGCAAGCTATGAGTGACCCTTATCTGACAGTATCCCTAAAAGAGAATGGTGGGGCCCTCATCTTACAGTGCTTATCCACCTTATCAACCCTCATCTGACAGTGTTGATGTCTCAACCTATGCTAGCTATATAGTTTTGGAATGCAAGGATGACTTCTATGAATCACACCCTCATCTAACAGTGTATGTTCCCATTCTTGGATTCACTTGGTGCTAATTTCTACTCTCATCTGAATAGATACTGATCATGGATTACTGAACTGAACTGGACTAAATTAACTGAGTACAATTGACTGATGGAATAGTGCTGAGATTACTGTATTACTAATCTTTCCTGTGTCACATGACTGACTTAGTTCTATTGATCATGTCTTGAATGAGGATATCGTGAAAACATGAAATGGACTCTAGGCACACAACTATATTTTTCGGGTACAAGTACCTCCAGGACTCGATAGAAGGAAACTGATAAAGTATGATTGTTTTGAGTATAGGACCAAGATCAACAATACATAATCCATTAGCTAAGACATTTCATCAAACACTTGACATACATAACTTGTACATGAATGGAGATTTCACATTATCATACTAGTATGGCACTTTTCCTTTACATAGGCATTTAATCAAACAGGGGGGGAGCATGCTATGGTTGTACAATCATCAACACATCTAATAATCAAGGATACATCAATCAACTTATGAATTAAAGGGTTTTATCATGAATACTGCGTAATTCCTCACATACTAGAATCAAATCTTGTAATTAATAGTCTATAACATGGAACGAAACAAAACAACAATATGAACATCACTTTTTAATTTAATCAAATCATGACCATTCGTAAATATACAATTCTTTGATTTTGAAAAGAGATTCTTGAGCTTCATGGGTGAAAGAGACACATGAATCAACACATGACATACGTTAGTTCTTGATTTAGCAAAGATTGATGGAGAGACTTTCTTGAAATTGAATCCCCAATTGAAACCCTTGCTTGTTCTTGAGAGAAAATTAAGAGAAACTAGTATATTTTGGGTTCCAAATAGCTGAATCTCATGTTAAAGGGCTTAAATAGGGGTGGTAAATTGACCCTTTTAATCCTGGATGCGTCTTTTAAATTGGTAAAAATTTCCTAACCTAGACCCCTGGTGCGACGCGGCGCTATCGCTCCGTGTCACTGGAATTTTACAATTAGGAAATAGAGAAATGGTGCGACGTGGAGCCATTGCGTTGCCACTTTGTTTGTG
Source organism: Capsicum annuum (assembly GCF_002878395.1). Taxonomy (NCBI): domain Eukaryota; kingdom Viridiplantae; phylum Streptophyta; class Magnoliopsida; order Solanales; family Solanaceae; genus Capsicum; species Capsicum annuum. The sequence goes on along the minus strand of NC_061119.1, from coordinate 49,813,782 downwards.
ACCTGGAAGTTTGGTACGATGTAGAAAAATTGCACTGGGACACTGGAAAAAGGACAATTGCCATTTTATCTTATGTCACGGCGCGCCAGTGACCAATATGATACTATTTTACAATGTGGACTTGAAATAGTCATAACTTCTTACCTGATTATTAGATTTAGGTAAATTTTATATCAATGGAAAACTTATTGTATTTACCACATGACAAAGATTGAAAAACTTGAAAATTCCCCATGGAATAAACATAATTTAATTTAGAAGCTAATACTTGACATTCTTAAGATAAAATTAGTTAGAAAACTTTGAGGTATTACAGTGGAAGGAGTAAACTTTATAGCTTATCAGCTCAAAGTGGTTACTTATATGTGGTATAAGGAGTGGGATAGAGATAAAGGTGATGTAGAAGAGGATAGTTTATGGGAGGCCTTTTCTAATAATTTTTTAGATCCTTTCCTCAAGAGTTGAGGAAAGCTAAGATGGAAGAGTTTGTGAACCTCAAGCAAGAGAGAATATCTGTGAAGGAGTATGCTTTAAAGTTTAATCATTTATTGATGTATGCTCTTGATTTGGTAGCTGATACGAGGTCGAGAATAAGGAAGTTTGCTTCTGGGCTTAATAAAGATCTGATTCTAGAGAGCAAGATTTTTTTAATCATAAAGGATATATGGACATGTTAAGGCTGAGTGTTCATATGCAGCAGGTTGAGGATGAGACGAGAAGTCAATCAAAATATAGGGACAGGCCGGGTAAGTGAGACAGGTTTTCTGATCAAGGAAGTGCCCAGTCTCAAGGTGGTTGAGATAGTAGAAAACGGTAGAAAAAGAAGGGGGGGGGGAGTTCTGGTTCCTTAGTGGGGGAGTTTTGGTTCCTTCTCAGCTGTCAGTGCATTTTACCCCTAGTAGTTGGGCGATATAAGTTATCATGGTGGTGACAATTCTCGGGTACAGAGAGCCCAGTCTTTGGCAAACAGAGGTTAGTCTGTTTCTTCATGTCCTATTTGTCGATTTAGCATCCATACTCATTGGGGATTCTTTAAGAATGGAAGGTATAAGTGCTTTAAGTATAGCCATATAGGGCATCAACTTAGGGATTGTCTATCTAACAAGGTTTCTACGGGGTGAATTCTTCTGGTGCCTTCATCTTCTGTTCCTACACCCGACGGTGTGATATCTGCTTTTGTTACTGCTCATGGTTCCAGTTTTGGTTAAAACATATTATATGCTTTGGCATTTTATCAGGAATTTGAGGCCTCACTTTATGTTATTACTGGTATATTACAACTTTTCTCTCATGATGTATACTGTTTGCTTGATCAGAGTTCTACCCTTTCCTATGTGATTCCTTATATAACTGTGTATTTTGGTTTTGATCTGGAGATTATTTCAGATCCATTTTCTATTTCTACCCTAATAGAAGATTTTGTCATCATTGAACAGGTTTATAGGGGGTGTGTGGTATCTATGAGTGGTAGACAAACTTTGACAGATCTATTTAAGTTGGGTATGGTAAATTTCAATGTCATCTTGGGCATGGATTGGTTACATTCTTGTTATGAAAATTTGGATTGTCGAACCAGTAGGGTCATCTTTAGGTTCCCTGGTGAGACAAAAATAAAATGGAAAGGTTGTTCCTTAGCACCAAGGGGGAGGTTTATTTCTTATCTTAGAGCTCGGATGTTAATCTCTTAGGGTTGTCTTTATCACTTAGTCCGGGTTAAAGATTCTAACTTGAAAGGTCCTTCATTGCAGTCAGTTTTGATCGTTAATGAGTTTTCAGATATCTTTTTGGAAGTGTTTCTATGAATAGGGAAATAGAGTTTGGTATAGATTTGCTTCCAAAAACTCATCCAATTTCTATTCCTCTATATAGAATGACTTCGACTGAGTTAAGAGAACTCAAGAAGCAAAGTAAGGATCTTTTGGACAAAGGGTTTGTTCATCCTAGCATTTCTCTATGAGGTGTACCGGTGTTGTTCGTGTGCAAGAAGGATGGTTCTCTTTGTATGTGCATCGACTATAGGCAGTTGAATAAGGTAACAGTCAAAAGTAAATATCCTCTTCCTCAGATAGATGATCTGTTTGACCACTTGCAGGGTGTCAAGTTCTCCTCTAAGATAGATCTTCGATCTGGGTACCATCATTTAAAGATTAGAGAGGTGGATATCCCTAAAAAGAATTTTTGCACTTAGTATGGGTGAGTTTTTGGTGATGTCATTTGGATTTACAAATGCTCCAGCAACATTTATGGATTTGATGAATAGGGTGGTTCGACAATATTTAGACCTCTTCGTTATTGTGTTTATTGATGATATTCTGGTGTATTCAAAAAGTGAGGTGGATCATGCTAATCACCTCTGTGTAGTGTTGTAAACCTTAAATGAACATCAGTTATATGCTAAGTTCTCTAAGTGTGTGTTTTGGTTGAATGCTGAGACATTCTTGAGTCATATCATTTCTAGTGAAGGGATCATGGTGGATCCGCATAAGGTGGCTATGGTAAAGAAGTGGCTTATACCTACGACTCCATCTGATATCCGAAGCTTCTTGGCTTTAGTCGGCTATTATAGGTGGTTTGTGGAGAGTTTTTCATCGATAACTTCTTCTTTGACTAAGTTAACTCAGAAGAAGGTTAAGTTTTCTTGGTCGGATACATGAGCGAAGTTTTGAAAAGTTGAAGAATAAGTTGACTCCAGCTCCAGTTCTAACTTTGTTGGAGGGAAATGATGCGTTCGTGGTTTATTATGATGCATCTCGGGTTGGTCTTAGTTGTGTGTTGATGCAACATAGAATGGTGATAGCCTATGCATCTAGACAGTTAAAGGTGCATGAGAGGAACTATCCTACTCATGATTTAAAGCTATTGGCCATTATGTTTTCTTTGAAAATATGGTGGCATTATTTGTATGGAGTTCACGTAGATATCTTTTCTAATCACAAGAGTTTCCAGTATGTGTTCTCATAGGAGATGGCTTGAGCTTCTCAAGGACTATAATATGAGTCTTTACTACTACCCAAGTAAAGCTAACATGGTTGCTAATTCTCTTAGCATATTGTCCATGGGTAGTTAGGCTCATGTGGAAGAATGGAAGCAAGAATTGGTGAAGGATATTCACTATTTAGAAAATCTGGGGTTCGTCTCTTGGACTCTAAGAATGGTAGTGTGATGGTGCAATAAGTGGTTAGATCATCTCTTGGTGCAGATATTAAGGAGAAACAAGTGTTGAATTCTGCCTTGATGAAAATCCAGGGTAGCATTGGTGGGAAAAAGGTGGTGGATTTTGAGATTAGCGATGATGGTACTTTGCGATATCAAGAGATGTTATGTGTTCCTGATGTAGATGGTTTGCGGTAAAGGATCTTGGATGAGGCGTATGAGTCATACTATGTTGTTCATCGTGGTTCTACTAAGATGTACCATGATCTCAAGGAGACCTATTAGTGGAGTGGCATGAAGCAGGACGCGGTTTATTTTGCGTCCTAATACATAGTGTGTCAATAAGTTAAGGTTCAGCATGTGAGGCTTGGTGAATTATATCAAGAAATTAAGTTTCCTTAATGAAAGTGGAAGAAGATCAATATGGATTTTGTTATCGGTCTTTCTCGGTCTCGGAACCAATTTGATTTGATTTGGGTTATCGTGGATAGGATGACAAACTCTGCACATTTCTTGCCTGTGCGGACTAACTTTTCAGTGGAGGATTATGCAAAGCATTATCTTTAAGAGATTGTAAAACTGCATGGGGTGCCTGTTTCAATTATTTTTGACTATGGTATGCAGTTTATGTCCCACTTCTGGTGGTCTTTCGAAAAGGGTTGGGGACTAAGGTGAGTCTGAGTACTACTTTCCATCTGCAGTCGGATGGGTAGCCGAAAAGAACTATTTAGACATTGAAAGATATATTTTTAGCCTGTGTGATTGAAGGTGACAGCTGGTGGAGCATCTATCTTTGGTAGAGTTTGCTTACAACAATAGCTATCATAAGAGTATTGGTATGGCTCCTTTTAAGGCATTGTATGGTAGGAGGTGTATATCTCTTATTGGTTGGTTTGAGATAGGCGAGGCTGGTTTGTTTGGACTGAATTTGGTTCGTCAAGTTATGGAAAAGATGAAGGTAATTCGGGATAGGCTCAAGGTTGCCTAGAGTCATCAAAAGTCCTATGCAAATGTTAGGTGTAGAGACATAGAGTTTGAAGTTGGGGATAAGGTTTTCCTTAAGGTATGTCTTATAAAAGAAGTAGTACGGTTTGGCAAAAAAAAGAAAGCTCATTCCTCGGTACATTGGTCCTTATGAGATTTTGCGGAGAGCAGGCAATGTTGAGTATGAGTTGGAGTTTCCATCTAGCTTGAGTTTGGTTTATCCGGTATTTCATGTTTCTATGTTGAGAAAGTGCATTGGTGATCTGTCTTCGATTGTTCCTTTGTAGGGGTTGGACATCTCAGATTCTTTGTCTTATGAAAGGGTCCCAATTGAGATATTGGATAGGCAAGTTCATCGGTTGTGGACCAAGGATGTGGCTTCGGTTAAGGTTCTATGACGGAACCATAAGGTAGAAGAAGCTACTTGGGAAACAGAAGAGGACATGAAGTCCAAGTATCCATATTTGTTTTCTACTCCTGGGATTCATGCGGAAGGTATGTGCTCTTGAACACATCTTTATTTTCTGAGTTTGTTAAAGGTAGAGTTGCATCTCTTGAACCTTTGTTTTTGTTTTGTAAAGGTAAGAGTAGAGACATCAAAAGGTGGGATTGATATTTGATAATGTAAATGACTTTATGTGTGGTTACCCCTACTTTATTCATCATTCAGGGACGAATGTTCCTAGTGGGGGAGACTGAAGCATCCTAAGTTTGGACCCTTAGAAAATTTCCTGGAATCCCATTCTTTGGACCTAATACGACTCATTATATGAGCTGTATGCTGAGGTACTAGTGGTGAAGTCCTATCATAGGCTGACCAGTGTTAGTTGGTGGGATGGTTTTGGTCACTGGAATGGATATGACTTAGGGGTGAGTATCGCATGGTTGGTCATGAGTCATGTAGGTGACTCGTAAGGTGAACAATGTTTTATCCTCCTGGTGTTACATTCTGCCAGGGATACGGATCATTGGTACAGATCGTATGCTGAGTACGACTTAGGTGAATGAGTCGTTTACTGGACAGTGTCTGATCCATGGTTGAGGCATGGCTACGATCGAGTGGGTGTCAACCGTAAGGGAGGTTATGACTCGTAAGGAGGTCAGTCGTGACCCTGTGTCAGGTTTTTATGGGATTTAAGTGGGGGTATGCTGGATATTTCCCAACTTACCCTAATAAGGATACATAACTTCTAATACTCTTAGGAGGTTATTTACCCTATTATTTTACTCTTAAAAACATAGAAACTCTTCCTAAACATATCATAATTCTCTCAAGAGCTTTTGGGGCAAAGAGCTAGGGTATCAACTAAGGGATTACTTTGGGGCTTGTCTTGGCGAATTCTTTCCATCAATCTTCTTAGTTTAAGGCATGATTCTCTTCCCTAATTGTAATTTCAATTAAAATCATGGTTACATGGTTGATTTCATGGTTTTACTCTTGCATAATTATGGCTTTAACTATAGATTTGGGAGTTTTGATATTAAATGCTTGGTTATAATTTCCTATGGTTTTAATTATGTTTTCTATGCATTAACAGTGATTTTGCACAATTGAATTGCCTGGTAATGGTTTAATGGTAATGAAATTTGGTTTAGGTTATATTATGCCCACAAAGTGTTTGATAAAATGCTTATAAGGATATGTTCATTGCATTGACTTATGTTAATGGAACTCTTGCTTGTTTTCGGCTTATATATGAAACCTTAAATATTTTTCAATGGTTTACAAAGGTTAATGGCTAATTGGTTATGCTTATGGAGATTATTGTAGTCTCCCAAGAGGTTTAATATGGCTAATGATAGGGCACTTGAATGTCCCCTTAATATAAATGGTTTGGCTATGGATAATGTTTGTAAGCATGGTGGTATGATGATACTACTGGTTTATTGAATAGCCTTGGTTAATAAAAGAATAATTGGATTGTTTGGACTTAGTTTTAATTGGGCATTAATGGTGGGAATTTTAAGCTAAGCCGTGGAAGATGGCGGTTCCGAGTAGATCAAAAATGGAATCTCATATATGCAGATATGTGGGGTCTTTGATGGCCATGTGTGAGTGTCATATTTATATTGGAGGGATGTACTATTCATCCCAGGGATATTTCCTGGTCGTGCGGCTACACGCATTGGGACCCTTTCAGCTGGGGAAGTTGAACCCATATGGCCCATGGGTGGTAGGATAGCTAAGCTGCCAACCCAGGTAAAGCTTTTAAATGGCATGTTCAACCCGGTCCCTTTTCCCAGCACTTATATATATCGTATGGTTGTTTGCATTGGATGGTTTTCACTTGGATTTTATAATTGGAATTACTTTATCCTTATCCCAAGTTTCATGCTAGTATTCACTCACTGACCAATCTACTAGCAACTGTATACCCACGCTATGCGGACCTGACCGTTTGACTCCTCCTTCATAGTACTTGATTCAGGGATATCTTATTGGACTAAAGTGGTGAGCTTTCATTCTTTTCGAAGGCATCATTCATGTTGGACATTCTTAGACATTTTACTTTCTTTTAGAATATTAGTTTTGTCCATGGTTGGGGGCATGTCCCAATTGGATATTTGTATTCTTTTGGATAGAGGCTTTATGGTACTTTTGGGGGTTGGTATTTATGGGATCGGTATTGGTATCGGCTTTGGCATTGGAATAAGATGGGAGGCTAGCATTATCTGACATAATTTCTTACTGTTCCATCATATTACATTCTGGGTTTGATTATTATATTATGTTTGATACTTTCTAAATGGTTTGGTATGGTATGGATGGGTGGTTTTGTTTGGTTAGACTCGGTTGGGTCAGTCATGATTGTGACCCTATCCTAGAATCTTCATGAGAGCATTATACAAACTTGTTATATGCTCGAAATTCAGCTCATCCAAGGCTGTATACGGTGGTTAGGTTGGGTTAAAGGGGCGATCCCCGGTTCTGGTTGGATTTGGGATGCCCGTTATGATAATGCCCCGGTTTGGGATGCGTCAATATAGTGAAGCCCCCAATTCATGCCTTGAATGCACATTTTATTTCTAGAAGCTTCACTGAGGATATCTTTACAGTTGAGGCTCAAACTTCTCCATCGATTGATAAAGTCAACAGCTGACTCTTCTTCATGTTGGCGAGCCTTTGTAAGTTCAGTCATACTAACAACAAATCTTGGTCTATAGAAATAATTAAGAAATTCTAGCTCCAACTGCTCCTAGCTATCTATAGAACTAGGTTTAAGGTCAGTGTAACTATCAAAGACATTTTCTTTGGGAGATCGTATAAACTGCTTGACGAGATGATTACTATTTGTTCCAACATCATTGAAAATCTCAATAAAGTGCACTATATGTTGTTTAGAGTCCCCTTTTCCATCAAAATCTTAAAGCTTAGGAGGTTGATATACATTAGGCATCTTTAAGTTATCAATCCTCTACGTGTACGACTATAATGCCCCATATTTTTTGGCTAGACTTTGAACATCGTTACTACGTGTGTAAACTTTAATTCCATGATTTATATTTGAATACAAGTGTCATGATCATTAGCCTAGTGTGAAGAGTGCTAATAAGATGGAAAAATATTTATAGGAATCAGTTAGAGCAAAGTTGAGCTAAGAGTCTTTGATTTGACCAAATTTTGGTATTCAATTCTACAAGGGCCAACTTTGAATGCGTATAATATTTTACATATATGGAATTTCGCACCTCAATACCCACCAAATTATATATTATTGAATTAGCTTTCCAATGATACCAATTTTGCCTTAATCCAATACCCGAGAAAAAAAGTTATGACCATGCTAAGGCTGTGCATCGCATGGAAAAGCCAATAGCCACTGGATGGGTTGTGCTTTTGGCGTGCGCTGCCCAACAAAAGCAAAGTGCCAAAGTTTTTTTATTTTGACCTAATTTAAGGGTGTTGAGGTCTTTTCACACCCTAAATCAGTTTCTAATCATTCTTAAATGAGTAGGCTTAAAAATATTCCATGGGGCTAGTTGTATGAAATGTGAATCAGTAGGCTTGAAATAGTGTATGCAAAAATTTAAGTTTATTGATTTAAAGTTAATTATGGTGGTATGGTTATCAAGATGTGTACCCAAGGTGATAGGGGATTGTATTATTTCTAAGTTTAAACAGTGTGTATGCTTAGATAGTACCCTTGAGTTGTTAAGTACGAATGAGGCTATATAGTATATGATATTCTTACCAGCTAAGTTATGGGTTATAGGTTGATGATGCTGGGTATATTGGTGTAATCGTAATTCTCATGGTTTAGGGAAAATATAAGTTTAGAGATGTGATATTAGTAGGCTATGAAGGAAAAAAGGCAGATTATGTGTTTGGTAAGGCAAGTATGCTGCCAAGAAGGGTGTAAATATGTGATGATGATTGCTGAAGCTAAAGAAAGTTAAGGATAGTATATATTAATAGGGTGTTCAAGAATGTAGTTAGTATAACTCATTAGAAGTTTGGGAATATCTATGTTAAGTGTTAGAATCTAAGTTTGAAACTTGGATAATTGAGCTAATAGAAAGAAAAGTTGAAGTTCTAAAAGGTGTGAACTCAGGGTATGGTGATACTCATGAAGATTCTAAGTTAGTAAGTGTTAAAGTTATTATATGATGACTATTACAGATATAGAAAGTTAAAAGTTGTATCTAGAAAAGAAAGTACTAGCAACGGGTTTTTCACTTTTTGGTGTAGTCTTTCAGGGAGAGTCTATTGAAAGGGGCCATAGACTTGGAATGATGGCTTAAATCTAAGGGGGAGATGATAGAACAAAGAACCAAGTCAGGCTCTTAGATTCTAGTAGTGATGCCAGTGTTTTATAGAACAACACTAGGGGAGGAAGATGGCTGGCCCATTTTTATCTCAGTACAAAGTTTTGTACTTCAGTCATCACGACATCTACTCATGCCTTATATGTCAGATCTATGATCATATCTCATATTCATGCACTTTACATAGAATTATGTACTCTTCCAGTTTCTAGTATAAGGAGTTCCATATTTACTCAGCAGTACGAATCATATTCCATGAATTTATGAACTCCAAACTTAGGTCATGTAGCTCATGACTCATTTACTCATGCTTCACAGTATGTTCAGTTCCAGGAACTCATGCTACCCTTTTAATGATCAGCAAAATTCAGATCATGTCATGTATGTCCTTAGTTTAGATCTCTTTAATGGATCCATGTCGTGGATACTCTATTCCTCAGGCATCAATTAAGTTTCCAAGTTATGCATAGTATTCTTTTATGCTTAAGGTCCTCATGTTCTAACCTTTCAGTGACCTCTCCTTATGTCAAGATAGTGATGATGATCAATGATTTAGGTGGGAGAGAGTAAATGTTCCTTGTTGAGAAAAGATTGTGGCATGCTTGTTTTATCCAAGGCTATAAGTTTGAAGGAATATTGAGGTATAGATTTTGATACATGTCATGGTTAGTTGAGAATTCTATATCTGTTTTATTGGGGATGGTGTATGAAAGTTGTTATTGACATATTAGAGAATCTAGGTGGGTTGGTTGACTGGAAGTTCAAATGTGGTTATTATTATAGGCTTGAACTTTATGTTGGTATATAAGTGGATGGGTGCATTGTGCGCTAGTGAGTTCCTAGTAAGAGATTGAATTTAGTTTTTGAAGTGGTAAGAAGAATTATTATTGAAATGAGAGTTGGGAAACACACATGTCGTACAAAATTCATGGTTAAGACTAGTGTTATGGTGTTATGTGTAGTAACTTGTGATTTCGAGCTAGGCTTAAACATGGTGAGAGTATGTATCTCAACTCAGACTTTGGCCGGAGTAGTTATATGTACACATGTAAGAAGCATGGCTAAGTTTTATGTGGGCAGTTACATTGCCTGAGGCATTGTAATCTTATCATAACCTATGTTTAATAGGACTATATTCCATGTTATAGAGTTGTATCAATGTTGAGATTTCTTATTTAGATATCTTATTCAAATTATGCCAAAACATTCTTTGCTCCCCAATGTTATTAGAATTTCTTAGAAAAGCGTTGGATAAATACTCTAGTTGAGTATAAATTTTCAGTATGATTCAACCCGTATATCCAACAATTCAGTTTAACAATCAAACGAGATAAACTACTATAGTTTTCCTTTTTTCCCATCTAATCTTACTATACAATGTTTTATGAGTATGGCTATTCCATCAGGTAATTCATTCACGTCCATACAAATTGTGAATTCAGTTCAGTTCATGCATCATGTCTCCGATTTAAATATTTAGTCATGATTCAGTGTATGATCTCAGTTTTCTAAGTGTTCTAGCTCAGACATTGTAATGCCTATAGTATAACCTTAGTCCTGTTATCTCATGATTTGTACTTACATAATGTACTTGACGCTGCCACGAAGCCCTTTTCTTTTGATTCTTATATGTGTTTTGTTGGGAATAATTCCTAATGAGAAGTTACATACTTTGTTCCATCTATAGTAACTCTTGGAATTCTATTACAACATTTATCACTTCGCAGTTGTAGATGTATGATCGTATCATGAACATTTCAAGTGAGTTCAAAGCTCTCAACATGAAATAACTCCTTATAGTTAATAAAGTCAAGTCAGCTCAGAAATCAATTTCATGATAGGAGTTTTAATGTTTTAGCTTAGCTACATCCTTTAGTAGCAGACATGTCATGTATACTTTATCCATACTTCTAAAGTTTCAATGATTTCCTACCCATCATTTGAGGACGAATAATTCTAAGGGGGAGATAATATAACACCTCATATTTTTGGTCTAGACTTTGAACCATCGTTCATACATGTGTAAACTCCAATCCCATGATTTATATTTGAATGCATATGTCACGATCCTTAGCCTAGTGTGAAGAGTGCTAATGAGGTGGAAAATGTTCATACGAATCACTTAGAGCAAAGTTAAGATGAGAGCCTTTGATTCGGCCAAATTGTGGTATTCGATTCTACAAGGGTCAGCTTTGAACGTGTATAAAATTTTACATATGTGGAATTTTGCACTTCAAGACCCACCGAATTATAGATAATTGAATTATATTTCTAATGTATCAGTTTCACCTTAATTCAATACCCGAACAAAAAGTTATGACCATGCTAAGGCTATGTGCCGCATGACAAATGCCAATAGCCACTGGATGGGCTCTACTTTTGGCATGCGCTGCACACCCTCAGGTGTGCTTTCGCTGTGCGCCGCCCAAAAAAAGCAAAGTGCCAAAGTTGTTTTGTTTTGACTTAATTTAAGGGTGTTGAGGTCTTTTTACACCCCTAAATCATTTCTAATCATCCTTAAACGAGTTAAGGGGTCTCAAAACACGTTATTTCCACCCTCTTAACCACAAACATCCAATATACAATTCAAAACCCTTCCCTTCTTCCCAAGAACAAAATTCAAGCTTTTTCTCTTAAGAACTCAAGAATTTAAGTTCCAATTTTAAGATTTATTCAAGAATTCATCCAATTGAGATATGTGGGGTATTCATTAATGGGTTTCTTTCACCCATTGAGCCCTAAAACCCTCTTTTGATTCAATTATGAGTTTTAGTCTAATTATGATCAACTTTCATGTAAATTATGAAATTTATCCATTTTTCCTCATTAGTTTTACATTTAAGCCATGCCAATAGTTTTATCCCATATGAATCATGTTCCTACATGCTTGAAGTTCCAAAACCCCAGGTCATGTTCAGTTGGCATCATACCAAATTATCGAATCATGCTTTAACTGTATGAACATGATATTTTCCCAAGGTTAACTCATTCCCATGTTTACATTTATGAAATTTATCAGATTATTGAACTATCTCATGTTTTGGGTCTTTGAATTATGATTTTATGTCACTATTTTAAGTGTTGTTATTGATTTTTTGAAATCAATCAGTGCTGGCGCGTTATGAACATTCGATATCTACATGTTTAAATAGGGTTTAGACCTTTGAAGTAATGAGCCAGTCAACTCATGATTTTATTATTAAACTCAATTTGTTATGATCCTATTGAGCGCTATCAGTTTACATATTTATAATTACTTCAGAATCTATATGCACTGCTATTTTCAAAATACCATGACTTGAGTTTATCAGTTATCAGTGCATGCACCAGTTAGTATTCCAGTACCTTTTAGTTGAGAGTAGGATTTAGCACTGAGTGGGAAGTGTGGGTTCAGCGCATCCTGCTTTCCCCAAAACTACGTGCCACCATAAGTTTAGGGGCCTCTCTAGAGAGTGTTTCCCCTCACCCAATATGGGCTCAATTTAGTGATCATTCCAGTTCAAGTTCTACTCTGATGGTAAGGATAGAACAACCTCCTTCAACGTGGGTCAGACGTTGGACTCCATGATAGCTCACATGGTTTATGTCGGTTACATGATAGCTCCCACAATTTCAGTCAATATTCAGTTTATCTCAGCAGGTTTGATTGACCAAGTAATAAGATTTCAGTAATGATACAGTCAGTCTTACAGACTATTCATGTTATTCAGATCATGTCAGTACATGCTATACTTGGTCTTGCATTCTTATTTTACATGTTCATGTTTTCATGTTCAGTATCAATTCATGATCCTCAGTTCAGTTTTACAACATGTTTAGCTTTACATGAGATTTACATACAGTATTCATGTTTCTACAACTTCCCAGCTTACAAAATTATTTTCATCTTATGAACTTATATATTTCACTACGACTTACCATTTTCATGTACAACCATGTTTCAAATGGATGTTGTAGTAAATAGCTTATACCTTCAGTTGTAAAGCATGATTTAAATATTTCTATGATTTAGTGCATGTCTCTATATACTCAATACATTCCAACATATTGACCATATATATGCATTTGTGGCTACATTCCTTCATAATGTAGGTACCAGATATAGTCCACACACCAGGGTGAGAGTTCTCAACATTCAGACAGTAGGTGATGAGTTTTTTTATTTCGAGAACTCGAGTCCATTGCAGTTCATGTGTTGTATTTTGATTATCCATATGTATTGATTAGTGGTAGTTGAAGGCATGTACCAACTATCTATAGTCAGTATAGTAGAGTCTTCATAGATAGCCAGTCAGAGTCATGATATGTAGTTCAAGTTTTTTCTTCAGATTTATCATGTTGTAAACTTTATTAATATTACATTCCTTCAGATTTTTCATGATCATGCTTGTTCTCAGCAATTTTATCTTGTATATATAGATATTTTAAATTTGTTTCTCCAAAATCATGCTAGTACATGGGTTAGCTTGGGATTATTTGTGGTTCTAAGCACCAGTTACAACTAGGGGGTAGCCTTGGATCGTGAAAACGACTTTGGATATGTGAGAGAAAATTTGGAAAAGGACTCAAATTTATCTTTGATCGCTCCCATGATGAAGTCTTTCAATTGACCAATAGGAATCAAACCTTCAGTAGAGGCTTGAAGCTCTTTGGTCGTTGTTGCTTGCCTTATGAATGACTTTATTTTCTCTTGAATTTCAGGAAGCCTCATGGGTGCCTGACTTAATTCTCTCTTATACATGCTCTCCATGTTATTTATTAACTGGCAAGTTTAACATCTTGCTCTTGCACGCGATTTGTCAAGTATTCAACTGTTTTAACCAAGTTTGCTAGCTGTTCTTCTATCATGGAAGTTATTTCAGTGTTCTAGAACTTTGATATTGGAAAAGTTGAGATGAGAGGTAGAGATCGTCCCACTAGGCATGCCAAAATTTGTTGGACAATAAAATTTCAAGTTGAAAAAATAAATAATCGGGACAAGAAAAATATAGCAATAATCGTTTTATTGATTTCAATAAGTGAGTGTTATAATCTCTATAAATCCTCTGATTCGCCTTTTCAAAAATAAATTCAAGGGCTTCGGGCTTGATCTTGAATTTGAACTTGATTTGTTGACTTGATGGACTTAATCTTGATTTGTTCTTGAATTCAAGGGATTTTGGGCTTGTTCTTGAATCTTGATTAACTAGATTTGAATGCTTGAGATTTGTAGAGAAATTACAGTATTTGATCCACAAGTTTTCTCTTGCTTCTTCTTAGAGTTCTTAATCCTTTTTTTTTTGAATTATGAGACCGCTATTTATAGTTGTAGAGAGGAAAGAGTCATGGTGAAGGTGAATTTCCCTTGATCAATCAGATTTAAGTTACATGACGCCTTTTATGGGATTTTTATTTCACTAGGCCTGCTGCATCATTTTGACATGTGGCATGGTCCTATTGACTCCTTCACCTGACTTGGCTCGACCCATGATGCTTGTTTGGGACTCTAGAATATGACAATATCTTGGGTTTAGCAAAGTAGGCTCATCATTTGTAGCTCAAATCAACGGGCTAGCCGAATAAAAATTGAACTTTAATTCAATCCATACATGTTTGGACTTAAATAATTAATCCAATTATATTAATCCACAATATTTATTTGGGACGTTATATATGTTGAATTTAAAATAATTCGAATTTCGTACGAATTTCAATTTAATAAAATTTTGTTGTCCACATTGGTTTATAATATAAATTCAAATATTTAAAGTCATGCAACTTATCGTCAAAATGTACCTACATTAATTCTTTTTCTCCATGTACAAAGAGGGTTATTTCTTTTACGATGGTTCCGTCAACTGATTAGACATGATATTTTATCATGGGCTAAATTCATACAGTATCATGGCCTAAACTCAAATAAAAATTAGAGACTCGTGCTGATAACGTGTTATTAAAAATAAAGTAGAGAAGAACAAGAGTAGAGAGAAGAGAGAGTAATTTTTATTTCTCGTGAGGATTTTCTTAAGGCCTTTTACAATAAAGAAAATCTTTCTATTTGTAGGGAAAATTACTCCTAATTTTCTCTCTAAAAGATAGATATTTGATATCCTGACAGATATCAAATAGAGTTTGATATTTTTTATCTATATTTTTGATAGAAATTCACTATAATGTAAATACATTTATAACGGTATAGATCTTTTATTAACTTAAATAATATATTTATCTTTCTCATAATTTTTATTTTTTTGTTTCTACATGTATAAACTTTTTTCGTGGTTCACGTGATTCTATTTTCTAAATTCAACTGATTCTGTAATTAAGCATTTTCCATCACATTTGGTATTTGGATAACACACTTATTATTTTTCATGTTTTTGTCATTGTTGTCTTTTAAAAAATAATAATTTGGGCCACTCGAGCCAATTTATTAATGGGATACTTTTAGATATATACAATGAAGTAACTAATTTTTTTTAAAAAATATAGCCAATTTTTTTTAAAAAGGTGAAAAAATAAAAAATACTCGCGTTTTAAACTGTGGCTAAATGGTATGATAACCGTGGTTGAATGGTTTTCTTTTTTTTGTTTTCCATTTTTGTAACTAACATTTTATCAATCAACAAAGGAAATTCATATATAACTTCTCGAACGTTGTATATGTAATGTACCGATATTGCATAAATAGTTATATAGTGTAATGTAATATATTGATTTGTGTAAGTAGTGCACAAACATGTATCGATATTATATAAATGGTGTATAAACATTTATCAATATTGTATAAAAAGTGTATATTTGTGTATCGATATTGTATAAAGTTATGTAATGAATCAATATTGTATAATGGGGTATAAACGTGTATAAATATTGGATAAACGTGTATCGATCTTCTTCTTCTTCTTCAAAATATAGATTCAATATTGGTTTACTAATAATGCTAAAGCTCATTTTCATATACACAATTTTTGCTTTTTACAACACCTAAACTTCAAAATTTTCAAATATTTCAACCAACAAAATTTGCACATTAATCCTTCCATTCTGCTTCATTTCGATCCTCTATTAACAACAAAAAAGATCAAACCTATCTTTAATTTTCATTCAAAATTCAATAGTTCCAACTATATGAACTCATAAATCTCTCATAAAACATCAAATTTGTAATGCCCCAGGTTTTTGGTCCTTGGAAATTTCTAGATATTCTGTACTCACTGCCCTGGTTACGACTGGACCCTATGAGTCATAGGGTGTCCTAATGAGTTGTTGGGATGAGTCGTAACCAAATCAGTAAGTTTGTGGCTTGATTCTACTCTGAGTAAGAGTGGATCACTAAGAGCCATAAGGATATATTACGAGTCGTTAGGTGTAATCGTAGGGTGTCCAGTGTAAGTTCCAATTTGGATTTTGTGTTGACTGCGACTGGACCCTATGAGTTATAGGGTCCCATTACGATTCCTATAGCTGAATCGTAAGGTCAACAATGTATGTTTCCTCGGTGGTACTGCCTTGGTTATGACTCGTGGTGATGAGTCGCAAGGAGTGGCTACGAGTCAAGGGTTGACCCATAGTCAAAGGCGACACTTTTTCAGCTTTTAAGTTAAGGGTATTCTGGACATTTATCCTCTTATACAAATTGAAATCCATGACTTATAACTTTATTAGGATGTTATTAGCACTCAGAAACAAATTAAGTAACTTCTCGAACACTCCAAACGATCTCTAAATTCCCTCAAGCAAGTCAAGCTAGGGTTTCATCAAGTTGGTCATCTAAGGGCTCAAAGGTCAATTTGTCTCCAAATTTCTTGGTGTTTAAAGAATGTTACTCTTCCTTCACTAATAATTTTGTTTAAACATGTGATTTAAAGTATCATTCATGAGATATTTATGATGGTTTTGAAATAATGATTGAGGTTTTTGAATGCTTGTTGTTGAACAATGTTTACCTATAGTTTAGATATGATAATCATGCTTTAAATATGGTTTTGAACTTATGGGTGCATGGGTACGGTGAATAAACTAGGGAGTTGTGATTTTCCCAAACTTGTGACTTTCGAAGTGGTTATGGCCCCAATCCTATAGGGCGAAATTGGTTGAGTTATGAGAAATGTGGAAATTTGTAAAATTGAGCTAGTCTTGAACTATTGAATGAGATAAAGAGATATTTGAAACACAATGATCTGATTTAATGAACAAAGGGATTCGATATCCCCCACCTTGTATTAATGAACAAAGGGAGTTGTTTTCCCCAAGTTAATGAAAATTATTTTGGCATGTTGTTGTTACCTTGCAAGTGTAGTTGGTATGACGATACTAACAATGTACGCCTTAATGTGAAGTATGGTTCATGAATTAGAATGTGTGATAAATGCTTTAATTAGGCTTTAATAGGGGTTGTGTAGCTGAGTCGTGAAAGTGGGGGTCCGAGTGACCGATACTAGCAACCACATTTGCCGACGCAGGGGTCAAAGTGACTAGGGAGGTTTGAGTCTTCCTCATTATTATTTCATGATTAGGGAGGTTTGAGTCCCCCGTAAATCATTACATGATCGGGTTCTTAAGTCACATTAGTATATGGTTGGGAGGTTCGAGTCCCCCATGCATATATATGAGATTATTCTCCGGTTCGTGTGGCTACATGCACTAAGGTCCGACCAGAGGATGAAATCTGTGGCCCATATAGCCCATGAGTACATGTTATGATGGTTGAGCTACATAATCTAGACTAAAGTTTTGAAACACATGATAAGCCTTGTTCCCTATCCCAGCATGTGATATATATATATATATATATATATATATGTTTATGCATTTGATTATGTACACTGGCGTTGAATGATTTTGAACTACTGATCATGCCATTATGTTATCCTTATCCCTGAGTTACATGCTAGCATTCACCCCACTAACCGTCTTTGGATGTTGTCTCCCCACGCGATGTAGGAATTGATCATACTTCTACTCCTCCTGCTCATTGAGTAGGATTCAGGACCAACTCGTGAGTTGACATTGAAGTTGTGAGCTTTCATATATCGGAAGTCTACATTTCATCTTTTGTTCTCTTATGTGTCAGACTGTTTAGACTTGTTTGGTTATAGTCGAGGGAATGTCTCATTATTTTTGTTCGTATTCAGTTTTGATTCATTGTTTAGAAGGATTTGTTTAGACTACTGTGGTTATTGTGTGGTGTCGGTCGATCGTTGATGGTTGGTCATGGACATGCATTAAAATTTTTTTAAGCTATTGTATGCTATCTTGTTATATGTCCAGAATTCATTCAACCTTTGGGTGTGTTGTGTTTGGGTAGGTTAGGTGCATGGGGTGATCTTTGATCAACGTGGGACTTGATATACCCGTCACGACCAGGCCCCAGTTAAGGTCATGACAAAATTTCACACACCCAAACTGAAAAACATACAAAATTCAGCAAATTCGATTAGATCTCTATATGATCAACCTGAATTTCACGAAAAAAATTTGACCAATCCGAAAAAAATGTATGGGTTTGTTTCTATTTTGAAAGTAATTTTACTCCATTCTATTCAACCCAACCAACTCAAAATATCCTCTAAACAGTTTCAAATTTTAGATATGATCTCCTCTCAATGTTGCAAGTGTTTTGATATATAACTCGATCGAAATAATTCACATTTGTGGTATTTCAAATTTAAAATCAAGCTTTTGAAGAAGCTTTGATGATTGAATATGGAAGAAGAAGAAAAAGAAGGAAATAACAAGGAAGACGAAGAAGAAGAAAAAGAAGAAGAAGAAGAAGAAGAAATAAGGAAGAAGATGAATGACTAGTGAAGAAGCAGAACACCAAATATGGCTGAATGACAAAATTAAAGGTAATTAATTTATTCGGACGACTATTTCAGGAAAAAAACTTTGGCCGAAAGTCTATTTTAGGTAGGAATAGATAAATGGGATACTTTTTGTATAGTAAATTTAACTCAAGGAAAATTTTGAATAATTATTCCTTTATTAATTGACAAAATGAAAAACAACTTGTCGCCCAAAGGTGGTGGCCAAACAATCGACAAAATGAAAATAGAAAGCCAATCTACATTTGAATATATTATTAATATATTATAAAATTACAAATCTTAAAACGTTAAGGGTGTTTTTCAATTTTTTCATGTTTGTTTAGTTAATGTCACGATCCAAAACTGAGTCATGATGGCATGTACCTCAACTCTCATTGTGGATAAGCCAACCCAATAATAATAACAAGATGCAAATAAATAAACAGAGATAACGATAGAACTCAAGTCTTAATTCAAAAATACAAAGAAACCATCTCAAAATATAAAAGTCACAAGTCAAGCCTCTAAAGAAGTAGAATACAACTGAAGTTCTGGACTATCTCAATACAAGAAAAGTAACATAAAATTTAAAGAGAAAATCCGATGGAGCCATGGATACACAGTAGCTAGCTCAAATTTCAAAGGTTAGAAATCCCCGCACGAAAGCTAAATCAACGCTCTGGAATGTCTGACTCAGAACCTGCGCATAAAGTGTAGAAATAAAAAAGTTTGAGTACATAAAACACGTGTTCATCAATCGACTTTAAGTGATAGCCAAAACCATCTAAAATTTACCCCAACCAACATAATTGAATGAACATGCAAATAGAAAGGTCCCACTTATACTAATAACAAATTAACCAGGTATATTCATGTCATAATATCTGAACGGTAAGAACTAACATTGATAGTGAGATTATAACTCAAAGATAAATCACGATGGCAAGAATATAATATAGCCCTGAAAACACTCAAACATATCAAATCAATCCTTGGACAACAGCTCAACCAACTCAATCATATCAAATATCAACCAAGTACAATAAGAATGAGTGAATGAATGAATAAGATTTGTACGCAATGTGTACACCTGCTGTGCTATATAACTAGCTAAGACACATGATGTCATGACCTAAACCCATCATGAATGACACTCATACTAACCCTCCAATGAAAGAACCATCTAACCTGAATAACCAACGCCAACACTTAACCATATTTAAGTAAGAACAGAATAATTCTATTAATAAAAGTATATCTCCAACTAAAATAAAATCAATGCGGAATAACATCATAAATTTTAAAACATCCCCAGAAATTGATGGTTATTGTGCCAGAACATTTAACTATAGCAAATCCATGGGTATAACTCAGAAAACTAACAGTAAAACTAATAATTATTTGTGTCTAAAGAAATAGATAAGATAAAAAACAAGATAGATCCATTATTGCTCGAAAGATGATGCTCACCATGGGAACAAAAGTCGTGCTATGATCTAAAGATGAGGTCTCATCGAAGACACTGGAATATGCTCTGTACTCAACAAAAAAGAGCACATAATAGTGTCTATACAAAACCAATGTGTATTGGTATAGTCATAGGCCAACTCAACTTAACCAATTTGAACAGTTAACTAATAATTCATAAAGGAGTAGAAAGACATATCATCTAGCAATTATGCATTCAAATAATCCTTCTCTCACAATTTCCACTTCAGCAATCAAGTCAAGTAAATAATGAGTTACTTTTAAAAAGATAGTGTTCAAATTAATTCAACTACAAAGAAGACCAACACAATTCAATTTATCACTTTATCATAAACACTTCATTATTGTATAACAACAAACATTAACTTATTTCAAGTACAATATCAATAACTCAAACCATACAAAGATCCAAATATAATGCCAAGAAATTGGACCTCACAAGGATCCAAATATAATAAACAACAATGTAATTTAATTCACTCAAGAAATCATCAAACTCTCTGACTTACTATGTATGCACATGCTATAGGTCTTATATCCCTCTAGCATGATCTGTAGGGGATGCTCAGTCCATATGCCAAATAATCCAAACAACTAGTGTCTGTCACCCTTATCACAAACCAAGTGTTATACCACCCTTATTCAAACGTCCCCAACTTTATTCTACCTGAAATTACAAATTCGATCATGAT
Source organism: Capsicum annuum (assembly GCF_002878395.1). Classification (NCBI taxonomy): domain Eukaryota; kingdom Viridiplantae; phylum Streptophyta; class Magnoliopsida; order Solanales; family Solanaceae; genus Capsicum; species Capsicum annuum. The sequence continues at coordinate 49,792,910 of NC_061119.1, read as the reverse complement.
CAACCTTTATCAGTTCATCTCACAACAACAATCGGTACCATAAAACAATTACAAATATATAATAAGTGAATCAACCACCTTGTACATCAAACAAGGTCCTTTTTACCCATATTACTATAAATTCTCAATTTCCAACTTGTATTTACAATTAAAGTTCAACATTCATTAGAATGCATTGCAACAAGTAAACGAATAGTCAGTTAATATGCACACATACAATAAACTTGACTTTTAACTCCAATTCAACCATCCCTTACCTCAATCTTAGCCTTGCAATGCTCTAACTAGTATAAGCTTTTCCCTTTCCCATAGCTTCAGCTTGATTTCAGTCTAAAAAGAACTCATTGAAGAGAATTCAACCAATGTTCTAATAATTCTAGACATTATAACCTAAATTCATAAATCTAAGGCCAAGTTCACAAATAATTTTATCATGCTAGGATTTTTATACATTTTATTCCACTTCAATTCCTCCTATATCACATTACAAAGGCAAATTCAAGCATAGAAAATCAAAACCTATAAACCCTTAGTCAAACTCCAAGGTTTATAACTCTTTTCACCACTTTACACAAGAAAATCCACCTAGGTCAAGTTTAAGACCTCCACCATGATCATAACCCTGGGATTCTTAGGATTAATGAATGAAAATCTCATTAATAGGTGAAATAACTTACCTTAAAAGAGAAATTCTCAACGAAATTGAGAGTAATCATATAATCCTATCCTAACCTTTGAACATTTATGGAATAACAATAACATTTAAGTCTAAAAATTGCTATTTGCTGCACTTAGCCTGTTAGAGGTTCGATTCCCGCTACAGCAGATATGTCTGCTATAACAGAGTTGACCCGTCTTGACTTTTGCTATAGCGGGACTGCAGTAGTGGCCTACCACTCACTATAGTTGGGTAGGAAATACAGTGATTTCAATAAGTTTCTAGTTTTGCCCAATTCTGCGCACACCCAAATTTAAAGCTCACAAACTAGCCCTTCTATGTTAAATGTTATATCCGAAGTTCTACTAATCCAAATTTCATTTTGAAAGTTTCTATGAAGTCCCTAACCTCTTATATAATATATTATGATATTAAATCATCTAATCACCAATATATCTATTATAGAATATACCTAGACAACACCATACCTGGAATTCATAAAATACTAGCCTAGCCTAGAATTTTCAACACTTTATCCGGAGAGAATCTTAATCCAAATTTGTACATGGGAAGCTATATTGTAATGGAGGAAAGGGTTGTTACACATAAGGACTCAAAAATTCCATATACTAAGAATATGTGCCTACCTCTCCAAAAATTTAATATCGAGCAAGCATACTCTCCAATATATATAATAAAATATTGAGCAGACATTCCCGTCTAATCAATACAAAATAATACTAAGAAGGTGTGCCCATTTGATCCATATAAAATACAATGAAAGATATAATGATGTACAGGTGTGCAAATTTAATACCATAAACAATCAAGTACAATTCTAACAAAGTATTTAATATGACAAGTTAAATAAGTTATCAACTCAAGAATCATATCTTTCTTCTTTTCTAGTCATATATGCTCCCCTTTCATATCTTTAAGTAATCAAAATCTTAGTTTTTATCATATACCATAATAAACAAACTCAAGTCCTCAAATGAGAGTAAAATCATCAACTAGAATGCTCAATTAGTTATTTTAAATACAATTCACGACAATCATACTAGCAAATATGGAGAACAACCCAACAAGTCAATTAGTTATTTTTAACCCTTTACATAACACTTTTACCCGTATAGATGCTCATTATCTCACTATACAGGGCCTCTAATCGTCATTACTCCTCATACACACAACTAACACATAAAAACTTTGAAAAAAGTTAAGCAAACCTCAATTTCTCCTTAACAGAAGATCTACAAAGTCAAAGTAAAAATTTTTCCTCTCAAATAGCCTCTGAATAAGCCCAATCTGGTAAAATATGGTTTTACATTAGTATAATAAACTATAGGCACTCATATTTCCATACTTAAATTTTAACTCTAAAAAATCAATTCAAAAGTTAACCCCAAGCCCTAAGAACAAAACTAAAATTTTATTAAAAATCACGTTATCTATAAATCAAGGAGTTCATATATAAAATTTCATTAAAAATGGAGCTAAAATCAATCTTGAAATAATTAATTTATCATTCTTTATCTTTAATCAACATTTTCAAATTTTCAATTCAAAAAACGATGAGTGAAGATGAAATCATCAGTAGCATATTGGGAAATATGTAATAATAGTACAAAAAATCATACCCAACAAAGAAATCTTGAAAATTACCTTTTAAATCTCCCAAAATTGTGTTTTCAAACTTCAAAAGTTGAGTTATGGAGCTTTAAGTCTAAAATGGGATATTAAAATTGTACAATGATTTCCTTCTTTGTGAATGCGGTACCCCCATCATGTTTGCAAAGTATCCTTACCTAAATTCATCGCATTCTGCAACACTCTAAATTCTAAGCAAAGATCTGAACCATTATTCAAATACGTATATATCTGAACCGGATGATTTATAATGGTACATAGGTGTTAATACCAATACCTTAGTGTGGAAATATTTGGGTATAAATTAAGGTCATAATGATCTTTTAGCTCAAAGTTAAGTTGAAAGCTTCTTTATCGATTGAGTTTTAGTATAGGATTTTATTCAGATTAACTTCAAATGAGCATAACTCCTATAATATGAAGGGTTTTATATGTTTAGAAAAATAAAATTAAATTACTTTGAGTCTTCTTTCTAATGCCATCGGCTTTTCATCAATCCAATACTGGAGTAAAAAGTAATGACTATTTTATCAAAGAGTGTCCATCCGCCAACAAACGACAGATGGAGTGATGGTCCGTCCCTTGGAAAAAAGTCGATCACCAGAGCCATCATGCCTATAAAGTGAATAAAAAATTATCCCAAAGTCTATGGTTTGGACCATAGTTCATTGAGGGGATCGATGTTCAGTCCCCTGGACCGTATGACATGATTTTTCTGCCATGTTAAAGAGTTTTCTAAGGGATATCTTGGTCCTTTCCTTACCCCAGAACCTATCCCTATGACTTTAGTCACTCAATAAGGATTATTTCATAGAAAAAAATCAACAAGTTCTCTCCCAATCCTTCTCCTAAAAAACTCAAGAATGCATAGAAGGGTTTCTAAAATCTCAAATCTCCCAAGCTTAAGATTCTCTCTAATTACTCTTCTTGCTCAGATATGTCGGACTTAATGAGGTATATCTTTATCCTCATGTCCAGAACTCTACTAATCTCATGAATTTAAGTTTATGGTTAGGGTTTATAATTCACTTTTAATTTTCTCTTTAATTTCATAAATTTTAACATTTTCTTGTAGTCCTTTTTCATGATATGGTTTCTATGGATATTGTATTTACTAATACATTTATCAAGGTGTATCCTTGTTGGAATTTATTCCTTAATATGATTTTTACCCATTGTTCTTACAATATATATTTAAAAATATTATTTTAAAGTCTTTATGATATTATGAATTACGAAAAAACTACCCGACTTCTAGAATATATAAAGCTATGTATGTTCTAAGAAACTTTTCATTATTCATGCTATAAGTATGATTTAGAAGATATGTTTTCAATACAAGATTTTTAGAATATGATTTATGACATGTTATGGAGCTTAGGCTCATAAGAATAAGAATTATGAATAGTATGACATCTAGATATGTCCATTATGATTTATGAACAGTTCTGATATTCAGATATGTCACATGATTTATGTATAATACGAGCATATAGTATGTACTATTTTGGGAGTATTATTTAGCACCAAAAGAATAAAGTTTGAATTAAACCCAAGTTCCATAACCATATGTCATCAAAGTTATATGCTCGCCCAAGAGGCATGATTTCAGAATCCTTATATATATGATTCTAACTTTGGCTGGTTAGAACAATCTTTTTCAGTATGAGTGTGTGGCACTGGACTCCATGTTTGCTCACATGGTTTATGTCAGGTTATAAAACTACCACTTACAAGGGTTTACACTATTTTGATAGCTTACTTAATATAATCATTATACAATTTCAGATAACATGATTTTGGATATGCATTCTGTCAAATATGATTTCAGAAAATATGGTTTCAAATATGCATTGTATTTTAGAAATACTCATTTATGGTTCTTAACTGCATTTTCTCTCAATTGATATTTATAGATATTGAAAAGACTAATTCTAGTCCCTATCACAACTTAAGATATACATATGATTTCACCTATTTAGTTTTGTTCCATTTAGTTTTGTTCCTACGTACTTAGTATCTTCTATGTACTGATCGCATACCTTTTGTGCCCATATTTTTCATGTGATGTAGATAGGAGTAATTGTTCTCAGGCTTGTGGCTAGAGAGCAGTAATTCATAGTTCAAAAATTGGTGAGTCCTCCTAATTTGGGGACATAGTTTAGTTGTTTCTCTTCCTATTTCAGACTTGTCTTATGGGTAGTTGGTGTCTTTGTCCTGACAAATTGTTTTATTCGGCTTAGAGGCTTCAGACCTTAGCATTTATTTTTAATAAACTTATCTTTGAATTCATTTTAGTTATGATCTGTATTACAACTCCTGATTCAGTTTCACATGTTATGCTATGCTAAGGGTTAACTTGGGATAACTTGTGGTTTCAAGCACTGTATCTCGGCTAGGGTGTTGTCATGACCCAAACCGGTTGTGAGTGGCACCTATGCTATCCCTTTGGTGGGAGAACTATTAAACTTAAAATACTTAATCCAATACGTGACAAAAACTAAAAGCAAGCTAATCACTTCATTTAATAATCGAGAGTTCTAAAGTGTTCTAATAATAATTAATGCAAAATTAAAGAAAATATCTAAACAACCTTAAGAATCTGAAAAACATTGTACAAAAAACCTATACTTGTCAATAAAAAAGGTCAACCTAAAAACAACTAAAAATATCCGAGATCGAAAGAATGGATCAAAAACTAAGTAGAAGGGTTTATGGTTTCCTATAAGATGTAGCTCACCCTTAAGTCGAAATATAGTATGCTCTAAAGCTAAGGTCTTGATGTAGTCACCGGAAAATGCTCTATTAATAATGAAAGAGAACATGTAGTATTAGCACATAAGAAACAATGGTGAACTGGTAAGATCATCGGCCAACCCAAAATGAGAAATGTGAACAATCAACTATATTTTAGTAAACGAGAACAACCATGAACACCTACCATACGAGAACAACCATGAACACCTACCATATAACTATACTTCAGTTATGTGACACTTATTCTTTCAACAACACCACAAAGTTCAGGAAAGTACAAGCTAATGCAGAGACAACAACTTATGTCAAGATTCTAACTATGAACATCATTTCAAGTCAACAAACCATAACTCAACGATAATATGCTAAACCACATTTAAAATACATAAGTGAAATGAAAATAAAAAAGATATGGCAATCATTTGTAATTTAGCCCAAACCACTCTAGGATCCAATTCAACAACAACAATAATAATGATCAAAAATCCTGGTTCACTAAAGGAACCAAATATCACAATTCAATAAGTAAATTCAATCCACTCAAGGAATTGTCACAATCACAAATACCTTGTACATACATGCTAAGCATCTTATGGTTGCCTACTAGCCATGATCTGCAGGGGACGAGCTCTTGTCCATGTACCAAAAATGCCAAACATCTAGTGTCTGTCCCTAAAGATATGCAAATACCAGTACATCCCACAATAAAAAATATGACTCTCGTGAAGAGACCAAATATTAGTACATCCTATAATAATCAACATATATCACAACAGTCACAACCACAAGAAAAACAACAACCCGACTTGTACAATTAACAAGCTTTTAAATATAATCTTACTTTCTGTGATTAACACTTAGGGTATCATTAAACCATTTACTTTATTTTAACATGCATTGTAACAAGTATACGAAAGAACAGTTAACATGCACACATAAATCAAGTTGGATTTCAACTATGTTAAACCATCACCTACCTTAATTCAAGCCTACGCCACTCTATTGGGATTGAGCTTTTCCTTTTCATGCAATTTTGGCTTGGTTGTGGTCTAAAGGCAACAATGCAAACATTATTCAGACAATGAGATAACACATTTAAGGATTACAACCTAATCCCTTAACCCCAAGGTCATATTATGATCATTCCTCTCATTATAGGGTCTTTAATCATCATTCCAACTTAAACCTACCGATTTTACGGATACAGTGATGAATTCTAAAAATGTAATTGTAAACTAATTAATGGAAGGGATTAACTTACCGTAATGAATGAATTTGATAGAATTTAGGTGGAAATCACCTGAAATCACCTCTCCCAACCCTTAGATAGATATCGAATGAAAATAACATTTTAGGGGTGTTTTTTGCATTGATCATCGCATATCCCCCTATGGCGAGATTGACCAAAGCTTTCTCCTACTATAACGAGAAGATTCCTTCTTTAGCGGTGCAGTGGTAGTGGACTACCACCCCTGATAGTAGGATAGGCAAGGTAGAAACTTATAATTTCTCCCATTTTTTCCATCTTCGTAACACACCCTCAGATTTCAACTTCCCGGACTATCCTTTTTATGTCAAATTCGATATTGGGTGTTCTACTCACCCAAATTCACTCCCAAAAGTTCCTACAGATTTCTTATTGCCTTGCTATCTTAAAATCACTGCAAATCATATAAACTTTAGCTAATTCATTCTCAATCATCATAGACCATACGACACTCAAATTTTTTCCAAGACTAGCCTAGCCTGAAATTTCTAATTCTTCATTTTGGAAAATTTTAACCCAAATTTTGACATGCTTAGGCTTACCCGCAATGATAGAAAGGGTCGTTACAATAGATGTTTATCCCCAAAATGATCAAACAAGTAAAATGAGGCAAGTAAGAATGAAGAGTGCACTTGTATCATCAAACAAGTAAGGGCATATCCCGCATGTCCCTCTAGTTTTCCCAAGTAGCTTCATTAAAAGGATGATGCTTCCATTGAATCATCACAGATCGAATCTCCTTTAGTATCAATTTTTGAATATCTTAATCAACAATTTCAACTGTTTTTTCTTTTTATTCAAGATTCTTATCAAGAAAAACCGAATCCTATTTAATTATATAATACCCCTATCTATTGTAACTCTTTAGTATTGACACATGGAATTGCAGATGTAACCTTGACATGCTTGGGGGCAACACCACCCTGTAGACTACCAGTCTCACATCATAAGGAACCTCAAATGGTAAAATATATCGAGGGATAAGCACTTCTGAACAAACTGCATAACTCCCTTTACAGGAGATACTTCCATTAAAAATTGCTCACTGGTTAAATGACATGCCCCTTACCTTGCAATCCGTATACTCATTTTGCCTGCTTTAGGCTACCAACAACTTGCCTTGAGTGAACCTTACTATCTTTTGAGCTTTCCTTAGTAAGCTATGACCAAAGGATTCACATTACCAACTTCGAACCATCCTATAGGTGATCTACACCTCCTTTCACAAGATGCTTTAAATAGAGCCATGTCAATGCTAGAATATTACACAACAACAAAAACTTATCACAATGTCCATCAAAGTAATTCACCCAGGACATCATATCTTTAGGTACCTGAATAGTCTTTTCTGACTACCCATTAGTCTTAGGATGGAATGTAGTGCTTAATCTGCTCCATCAATGAGGATCTAGCCTCAACGAATGCCAAAATACGTGCAAGGGCTGAAATATCAAGTCAAGACAACCGATTAGCAAAAGATTGATCGTCTAAGGCTAAAGGCTGCTCCTCTGGTAAAGGATATGCCAAAAAACCACACTATCTACCTTTTGACTCATCCACCACCACATTAGCCTTGCCTAGATAATAAAGAATAGTGAGATCATAATCCTTAAGCAACTTTAACCATCTACACAGTCTGATATTAAGATCTTGTTCACTTATTAAGATCTTGTTGAGTGAAGAAATATCGAAGGCTATGATGATTAGAGAAATCTCACAATGATCTCCATACAAATAGTGTCTCCATAAATTAAACACAAAAATATCCCTGGATAACTCCAAATCATGAGTAAGGTATATCTTCTCATGGACCTTCAAATATCTAGAAGAATAAGTTGTCACCTTATCCTTCTTTATCAGCACTCCCCCCCAAGCCAACTGCAAAAGCATCATAAAATAAAGTGAAACCCACGCCCTCCCAAGTCAAAATCAAGATAGGAGTTGAAGTCAACAACTTCTTGACATTTTGAAAGCTCCTCTCACAATTATTCGAACACTGAAAAATAACTTTTTTGAGTCAACTTAGTCAAAGGATCCGCAATAGAAGAGAGTCCTGCATAAATCATTGATAATTGCCTCCTAACCCAACAATCTCAATAAGAGAAGTAGGTCTTGCCCAATCATAAACTGCTAGATCCTTGGTTAGATAAACCATGATACCATCATTAGTCACCACGTGACCTAAGAAAGAAATAGAATTTAACCAAAAGTCATACTTTGAGAACTTGGCATACAACATTCATCTTTCAACCTCTTTAGTATGACCCTTAAATGCCTTATATGCTCAGCTTTATTCTTAGAATTAACAAAGATGTCATCGACATGAAAAATCAAAAAAGAATTAAGGTAAGGCCAAACCATTGTCACGACCCAAACCAGGGCCTGGCCGTGATGGGCATATCAAGTCCCACATGGACCAGAAACCACCCCTTTGCACCTAACTAAACAACACAATATCCCTGATGTCAGATGAATTTCAAACATATAACAAGATAAATTCATGAAAAACTTAAAACATGTCTATCACCACCGCCCGACAACCGACCAAACAATCGACCAATATCGCCTAATATCCATAGTAATCCAAACAAAGCCTTCTAAATAAAGAACCAAAACCTGTCTTGGTCGGGATATATCCCCGACTCTGACAGATGACAAAGAGAATGAAAATGATGATAAAAGTATCTATAAACTCAAATAGAAGAATGGAATTTGGTGAAATGCCTAAGCCTTTCGGGGGTTGGAAGCTCTCCACTTTACCACAACAAAACGAATCGAGTCGACTAACCTAACTACACACAGGAAAAGTAGAAGTAGCTCCAGTGCCTGCACCGCGTAGGGATATAGTGTCAGTAGACAGTTAGTGGGGTGAACGCTAGTATGTAACTCAATGATAAGGATAATATAATTCCATGATCAACAGTTCAAATCATTCAAAATCAATGCACATAATTAAATGCATATACATATATATATATATACCACATATTGGGATAGAGAACAAGGCTTAACATGTACTTAAAAACTTTAGCCTAGATTTTGTAGATCAATCGTCATAACATATGAAGGCACCTACGGGCTACATGGGCCCAGCTCTTCCCCAACTGGTAGGGCCCCAATGCATGTGGCCACACGAACCAGAGGGTATACATATGCACTACGGGGGAATCAAGCCTCCCTGCATATCAAGGTGACACAAGCACCAAATCATGCAATAAGCTGTGGGGGACTCAAACCTCAAAGTAATATGTTAATAATAGTAAGGGGGACTCGAACTCCCAGTCATATAGACCCCCGCGTCGACAACTACAGTTTCCAGTGTTAGTCCTTCAGGACCTCCACTTTCATGACTCAACTACACAACCCTTATTAAAGTCTAATTAAAACAAGTATCACACACTACCATTCATTGAACCACATTACGTATTAAGGCATACACTGTTGGTATAATCATACCAACTACACTTGCAAGGTAACATCAACATACCACAACAATTATCTTCACTTGGGGGAATTCACAACTCCCTTGGTTCAATTTTACGAATCCTCACATTTCTCATAATTAAAAACTAATTTCACAACATGGGTTTGGGGTCATAACCACTTTAAAAGTCACAACTTTAGGAAATCATAATCCCTAGTTCATTCACTATTTCCACGAATCAAATTTACATTAAAACCACCATTTAAACTTAACCCATGTAGGGACAAATATGAAACATCACATAAATAACAGTTATACAAAAACCCTAAACCCATGTTTTCAAAATCAATATAAATATCTCACGAACAATGCTTTAAAACATATGCTTTTAAGAAATAACAATGAGGGAAGAGTAACATGCCTGAAATGCCCAAGATTATGGAGAGAGTTTAATCCTTGAATCTCTACTTGACCCACTTCTTGGAAATCCTAAGTATGACTGCTTGAGAGAATTTAAGAGAGCTTTTAAAAGTGTTTTAGTGAGTTAAGAATGTTAATGGGGTCCCCAATAGGGTTTTAGGTCATGGGTTACAACTGGGGTAGAGGGGAAATGTCCAAAGTGCTTTGAATGAAAAGACGAGAAACTTGTCTCAAGTGACTACAGGTCACTATACAACTCGTATAGACACGTTACGACTCATCACAAGGAGTCGTAGTCAAGACAGAACCACCAGGGCCCCATACTGGTCTGGCTACGATTCTTACCGCCAATTCGTAACACACTTGATGACTTGTAGCCACTTCTCATACTCAAGAAACCAACAAATTCAGAATGACATACTGGATACCCTATGATTGGGACATAATGCCTCATCATGAGTCTTTATGACTCGTGGCCTCAAGTCGTAATAAAGATAGTGTCTTGGGACAAACTTTTTGGACACCTTATGACTTGGTCCTTATAACTCATAAGAAGTCTAGACGAATAGTTGAGATCCACTCGTACTCAGAGCAGAATACTAAGCCACTTATTCTGAATAAGTCATAATTGAGTTCCTACGACCCATCATGACTCCCGATGATTCGTTAGGGAAGTTGTAGTTAGGACAGTTAGGATAAAATTTCAAAAATTTTTCAAGGGACAAAAACTCGGGGTGTTATGTACTCCCCCTTAGGATCATTCATCCTAGAATGAGAGGACAAGGCATTTATTAGCATGATTTGACTCCATATACCACTACTCTTACCTCTAACAAAGATAGAAAACAAAGATGCTAACACAATCACCATTTTCTTTAACAAAGTCAGAAAACAAAGATATTAAGGAATACACATACCTCAAGCATGATTATCTAGAATGGAAAACATGAATGGATACTTGGACTTCATGTCCTCCTCGGCTTCATAAGTAGCTTACTCAACCTTTTGGTTCCTCCAATGAACCGTTATCGAAGCCACATCCTTAGTCCACAACTGATGGAATTGTCGATCCAAAATCTCAGCTGGGACCTCCTCATAGGATAAGGAATTCAAAATACCCACCTTCTCTAAGGGAATAACTATTGAAGGATCACCCACTTACTTTCTCAACATCAAATCAAGAAACACGGGATGAATGAATCTCAAACTAGAAGGCAACTCCAATTCATATGCAACATTACCAACTTTCTTTGAAACCAAGTATGAACCGATATTATAAGGACTGAGCTTTCACTACTTACCAAACAACATCACTCTTTTCACGGGGGACATCTTTAAAAATACCCAATCACCAACACTGAACTCCAAATCCCTTTGCCTCATATCCGCATAGGAGTTTTGGTGACTTTGGGTGGCCTTAAGTCTATCCGAATCAACTTCACCTTCTTTATGGGTTGGTGAACCAAATCAGGGATAAACAACTTATTCTCACCAACCTCAAACCACCCAATAAGAGATCTACATCTCCTATCTTATAAGGCCTCGAATGGAGCCATACCAATGCTAAAGTGATAACTATTGTTGTAGGCAAATTTTATGAGAGGCAAGTGGTCAACCCAACTACCACCAAAATAAAAAATACAAGCCCGCAATATATCTTCCAAGATTTGAATTGTCCTTTCAGTTTGCCTATCTATCTGTAGGTGGAAAGTGTTACTAAGGGTCCCTTAGTCCCTAAGCCTCATTAGAATAACCTCCAAAAGTGAGAAGAGAATTGGGGACCTCAATCAGATATAATGGAGACTGGAGTACCATGCAACTTTATTTTCTCCTCAATGAACAACTTGGCATAATCCTCAGAAGAGAAATTAGTCCCCACTAGCAAGAAGTAAGCAGACTTAGTCATCCTATCCACGATGACCCAAATCAAAATAGATTGTTGGCGAGACCGTGGAAAATCGGTAGCAAAATCCATATTAATTAACTCCCATTTCCACACTGGCAGTTCAATCTCTTGAGTGAACCCACCGGGCCTAAGGTGCTCTACCTTCACTTTCTGACACACTATGCACTTAGCCACAAAATTGGCCACATCCTTCTTTATATTATTGCACCAATAAATTTTCTTAAGATCATGATACATTTTTGTCGAACCAAGATGAATAGTATAATGTGACTCATAAACTTTGTCCAAAATTCTTGCTCGCAACCTATCAATATCGGGAACACATAGTATACCTTGGTACCTCAGGATACCATCACCACCAATCTTATAAACCATCACCTTCTACCGACCTATATCCTTCTTAATTTGTATTAGAATAGGATCCAACATTTGCTTCTCCTTTACTTTAGCACCAAGAGATGACCATGCCACCTCTTGAATAATCAGACCACCATCCCTGGAATCCAAGAGACAAACTTTGAGATTAGACAAATGGTGAATATCCTTTACTAAATCCTGCTTCTTCTCATCTACATGAGATAAAATTCCCATGGACAACCTTCTAAGAGCATCAACCACCATATTAGCTTTACCTAGATGATAGTGAAGACTCATGTTATAATCCTTGAGTAACTCTAGACATCTCGTTTGCCTAAGATTCAATTCTTTTTGGTGAACATGTATTGCAGAATCTTATGATCAGAATAAATATCAACATGGACACATTACAAATAATGCCACCAGATTTTTAATGTAAACACCATAGCTAACAATTCCAAATCATGGGTTGGATAATTCTTCTCATGAGCTTTGAACTGTCTAGAAGCATAAGCAACGACCTTGCCGTGATGTATCAATACACAACCCATCCCTACTTAGGATACATAACAATAGACAACAAAATCCTTAGTGCCCTCAGGCTGAGTCAAGACCAAATCCGAAGTCAACTTATCCTTTAGCTTCTCAAAACTACCCTCGTAAGTATTATACCATAAGAATTTCACCTTTTTCTGATTCAACTTAGTCAATAGGGAAGCAATAGAGGAGAAATACTCCGTAAACCTTCTATAATAATTAGCTAAACCCAAAAAGCTCTGAATATCAGTTGGAGTCATAGATGTAGGCTACTTCATAACCACCATAACCTTTTGTTAATCCACCATAATACTTTTACTAAAACCAACATGACCCAGATAAGTCACAACATTTAACCAGAACTCATTTTTAGAGTATTTTGCATACAAATGCTAATCTTTTAAGGTCTACAACACCAGGCAGATGTGATCAATATAATCTGCCTTGCTCTTTGAATACATTAAGATATCATCAATAAAGATAATAAAAAATAGGTCCAAGAACTGGCAAAAAACCTGATTCAAGATTTATAAATGCTATTGGGGCATTGGTCAAATTGAAGGACATCACCAAAAACTTGAAATGACTATATCAGGTTTGGAAGGTAGTCGTTGGGATATCTGCCTCCCTAATCTTCAACTGATGGTAACCCAAGCGAAGATCAATCTTTGAAAAGAACTTAGAACCCTGAAGCTGATCGAACAAATCATCAATCCTTGAAAGAGGATACTTATTCTTCACAGTCACCTTATTCAATTGGCGATAATCAATACATATTCGAAGGGAACCATCTTTTTTACACACGAAAAGAACAGGTGCACCCTATAGAGACACACTAGGGTGGATAAAACCCTTGTCAAGAAGATCCTTCAGCTGCTCCTTGAGTTCTCTCAACTTAGTCAGAACCATTCTATAAAGAGGGATAGAAATAGGATGAGTGTCCAAAAGAAGATCAATCCAAAAATGAATTTCCCTATCGGGGGTAAATACTAGGGAGGTCATTAGGATACACCTTAGGAAATTCACAGACCATAGGGACAGTCTGTAAAGAAGGACCTTTGGATCTAGAATCCTTAACATGTACTAAGTGATAGAGGCACCCTTTAGAAACTAGTTTCCATGCTCTAAGATATGAAATGAACCTTTCCTTAGGATCTAGGGAACTATCTTCCCACTCGATTACCCACTCATTAGGGAAATGGAAACTGACCCTACGGGTCCGATAATCAAGAGACGCATAGCACGAATGCACCAATCTATTTCCAAAATCACATCAAAGTCTAACATGTCTAACTCTATCAGATCCATCAAGGTTTCCCTACTATAAGCCAACATCATACAACCCCTATAAACCCTGCTAGCCACAATGGATTCACCCACTGGGGATGACATAAAGATAGCGTTCAAAATACATTTAAGATCAAAACCAGAATGCATAGCCACATAAGGGGTTATATAAGAGAGAGTAGACCCAGGATTAAGTAGATAGTATACATCACTAGAAAAGAGTTTAAGCATACTAATAATAACATCGGGGGATGCCTCAAAATCTTGGCGAATGGCAAGAGCATATAGACGGTTCCATCCAGTGCTGGAGCCATAAGTAGAAGCAATACCTATTGGTGCAAAATCTGATAAAGTAGCAACATGAGCCTTATTTACCCCAGAAGAAACCTTAGAAGGAAAATGCCTCTACATATGGCCAATCTGACCACATTTAAAACACTTGTTCTATCCTCTTCACAAACACTATAGTGTACCTGACCACAGAATCTACAAGAAGGATATGATGGATTTGACTGAGCCCTACTAGTTTGAGACTGGGCTCCTGGTGCTCTAAACCCACTATCATATTGAGAACGACAATCACCTAACAACTTTAGATAAAGATGCTAGGAACTAGAATCACCCCACTTTTTCTTAGACCACTTTCCATAATTTTTACCACTCTGCTGCTGACCTCCACCCTGATTCGAATAATGAAACATCTTATTCTAACTTTCACTTATTTATTCTTGCTTCTTCTTTTCTTCTTTTACTTATTACATATACATCACAAGTCTAGAGATATCTATATCTTTGTTTAACAAGGCAACCTTGCATTCCATGATCAACTTACGTGATAAATCCAAAGCAAACTTCCTCATGTTAGCCCTCACGCTAGACGCCAATTCAAGAGCATAATGTGACAACTGATGAAACATTAAGGCATACTACTTTACTAACATCCTTCCTTGTTCTAAGTTCATAAACTCCTCGACCTTCACCTCCATCAACTCCTGAAAAAAAAAGTGATCAAGGATAGAACTAGAGAAGTCATATTACAAAGTAGACTCAGCATCCTCACCCCTATATTATTACTATACTTCATACCATTGGTATGCTACATACTTCAACTAATAGCTGGAAAAATCTCCCCCTTCCATATCATAAGTATGCATTATATAAAAGATCTTTTATATCTCATCAATGAAATTTTGAGGATCTTCCTCAACTTTAGAACCAGTGAAAACTGGAGGACTCAACCTCATGAATTGGCCAACTTTGGTGGCCTCAGATAATGGAGCCACAAAATTAACACGTTCAATCTGAAAGGCCACCAACTGGGTAAGCAAATGAATCGACTAAGGAAACTTAGCGTTAGACATACCAGATTGGGGTGACTTAGGAGGGATAGGGGGAACCGCTGGAGTTCTATCAGGGCAATCAAAAGCAACGACCCTAGACTGAGTTTGAACTCTTGGAGTTGGACAAGATCTGTCCATATTATCCTCAGATGGAACAAAAGAATTCCAACAATTACCATATCTTTTTGTAGGCATGATCTAAAAAGCAAACAAATAGGGATTAGAGAGATTCAAGACCATAGACTCTAGAGCTCGAAAATAGAAAAACAAGAAAGGAAAACATTCCTAAATGCCCCATAGCCTCTCTTAATAAGTGTGGTGTAATGCATACTCATAAATGAGACTCTACTTGAGACAACTTTGTTGGACACTCTCTGACACCAAACCTAGGCACTGATACCATCTCTCTTATGACTCGAACCAGGGCCTGGCCATGATGGGCATCTTAAGTCCCATATGGACCAGAGATCACCCCTTTGTACCTAACCAAACAATATAATATCCCTAATATTGGATGAATTTCAAACATATAACAAGATAAATTCATAGAAAACTTAAAACATGTCTATCACCAACGACTGTTGATAGGCCAAACAACTGACCAACATCGCCCAATATCCACAGTAATACAAATAAAACCTTTTAAATAAAGAACCAAAACTAGTCTTGGTAGGGACATGTCCTTGACTCTGATAGATGACAGTGAGAATGAAATGATAATGAAAGTATATATCTACTCAAATCTAAGAATGAAAGCCGGTGAAATGCCTAAGCCTTCTGTGGGATGGAAGCTCACCACTTTACCACAATGTAATAAATTGAGTCAACCAATCAAACTCTGTGCAGGAAAAGTAGAAATAGCTCTGATGCTTTCATCGCATGGGGATACTGTGTTCGAAGAAGGTTAGTGGGGTGAACACTAGCATATCACTCAAAAATAAGGATAACATAATTCTATGATCAATAGTTCAAATCATTTAAAATCAATGCACATAATCAAATGCATATATATATATATATATCACATACTAGGATAGGGAACAAGGATTAACATGCACTTAAAAACTTTAGCCTAGATTGTGTAGCTCAACCGTCATAACATACAGAGGAACTCATGGGCTATACAGGCTCAGCTCTCCCCCAGCTGGTAGGGACCAGTGCACAAATTAGAGGGTATAAATATGAACTATAGGGGCTCGAACCTCCCTACATATCAAGGTGACACAAATACCAAATCATGTAATAAGATATGGGGGACTCGAACATCCCACTCATATAGTAATAATAATAAAGGGGACTTAAATCTCCCGATCATATAGACCCATGCATCGGCAATTGGAGTTTCTAATGTTGGTCCCTCGGGACCTCTACTTTCATGACTCAGCTACACAATCCTTATTAAAACCCAATTAAAATAAGTATCATACATTCCCATTCATTGAACCACATTACACATTAAGGAATACACTATTGGAATTATCATATCAATTACACTTGCAAGGTAAAATTAGCATTCCATGCTAATTATCTTTACTTGGGGGAATTCACAATGCCTTGGTTCAATTTTACAAATTCCCATGTTTCTCATAATTAAAAACCAATTTCACAATATGGGGTTGGGGTCTAGCCACTTCAAAAGTAACAAGTTTTGGAAATCACAATCCCTAGTTCATTTACCATTTCCATGCATCAAATTTACTTTAAAACCACCGTTTAAACGAAAACCATGCATGGACAAACATGAAACATCACATAAATGGTAGTTATACAAAACCCCTCAGCCCATGTTTTCAAAATCAACATAAATATCTCATGAACAATGCTTTAAACCATATGCTATTAATAAATTAACAATGAGGAAAGAGTAACAAGCTTGAAATACCTAAGATTACAAAGTGAATTCAACCCTTGAAGCTTTACTTGACCCACTTCTTGGAAACCCTAAGTAGGGTTTCTTGAGAGAATTTAAGAGAGCTTTTGAAAGTGTTTTAGTGAGTTAACAATGCTAATGAGGTTTCCAATAGGGTTTTAGGTCTTGGGTTTTAATTGGGGTAGAGGGAAAAGTCAAAAGTGTCCTTAATGAAAAGACTAAAAATTTGTCACAAGTGACTACGGGTCACTATATGACTCGTATATAAACATTACGACTCACCATAAGGAGTCGTAGTCAAGATAGAACCATAGGGCCTGTACTAGTCTGGCTATAATACCTACCACCAACTCATAACCATACTTAACGACTCGTAACTACTTCTCGTACTCAAGAAAATAATGAATTTGGAATGACACACTGGACAACCTATGATTGGGACATAACGACTTATCATAATTTTTTACGACTCGTGGCCTAAAGTCGTTATGAAGATAATGTCTTGGGCCAAACTTTTTGGACACCTTACAACTTGGTCCTTATGACCCGTAAGAAGTCTTAAAGACTAGTTGAGAGAAACTTGTACTTAGAGCAAAATAGTAAGACACTTGTTTTGATTAAGTCACAACAATGTCTGTACGACCCATCATGAATCCCTACGATTCGTCAGGGGAGTCGTAGTCAGGATAGTAAGGATAAAATTTTAGAAATTTTTCAAGGACCAAAAATTTAGGGTGTTACAACCATAGTGTTCATCACTCTATAAATTTTGTTGGGGTATTAGTCATCCCAAAAGACAAACCAAGAACTCATAATGGCCATACTGCATCTTGAAGATTATTTTTGGAATATTCGAATCTCTAATATTCAAGTGATGGTAACTAGATCTCAAGTCAATATTAGAAAATACTGAGGCACCTGAAAGATAATCAAACAAATCATCGATGTGAGGAAGAGGATACTTTTTCTTGTTAGTTACTTTATTCAATTGTCGATAATCAATTCACCTGTGCATGGATTTATCTTTCTTCTTTATGAACAAGACTTGAGCACCCCAAGGAGACACACAGATCATGTAATTACTTCTTTAATTTCTTCAACTCTGTTAGGGACATTCTATAAGAAGGAATGGAAATGGGTTGTGTTCCTTGCTCTGCATAAACTGAAAATTTGTCCTTATCTAGAGAAATACTGTGTATTCCATAGAAAACACATATATGAACTCTCTAACAACTATCATAGAATGTAAGAAAAGTGGTGAATCAATACTGGTATCGTTCTTAAAGGACAAAAAAGAAGAACATCCCTTTTCTACCATGCGAAAAGCACGCAAAAAGGATTTAACCCTTTTTGAACACAAACTAGGAGTACCTTTCCAATCTAACCTGAACACCCCCACAATAGCTAAGGTCAATGTATTGACAAAATAATACAAAACCACATGATAAGGAGAAAACCAAAACCATATCAAAGATAATAAAGTTTAACCAAGTCTCACACTCTAAAAAGGTTACCATATAAGATCAGTACACTTGATCTACCACTAAAACATCATCTACTAGGTAGAAAAATAAATAGGCATAGCTGGGGACTTATACATAACATCAATATCAATAGCAAAATATAGAGAAACATAGAAGAATATAGACCCAAGATCAAATAACACTGAGCAAAAAATTGGAAAACTGGGATAAACCTATAATCATAACATCAAAAGCCTTTACCTTAGGTCTCCTAAGTGACCAAGTTCATTACATATAAAATATCCCCTACTAAATGAGTCACATTGTGAGGGCATAGAAGAACCAGAATGACCTCCATAACCTAATAAATTATAACAAGACCTTCATAAATTGATCTTTGACCATGCAAAGACTCAAAGCCCACAAATATACTATATGAACTCTGAAAGTTACCTAAATTAATCCGTTGTGGTAACCATAAGAACATTTATTAGAGAAATCCCTACTTTGAGATAACTGACTACTAAAATTGACTTGTTAGCAAATCCTCTTACTTCTGCCACTCTGAGTACCCTAAAAAAATAGCCATAATCATCTAGTAATAATACATAACTCTCTAAAAAGAACCACTTGAAATCACTAACTAAGTTGTTGCTAACTGATAACAACTAGTCAAACCCTTGATAAATTTTTTGATCCTCTCAGACTCTTGGAGATACTAGCTGTGGCATATCTATGTAGTGTATGGAAACAAGCTTTATATTCAATAATAATCATGAAGACTTGCTCCAGATCATCAAACTTGTCCCTTAGTTTGTACCTCAAGCTATAGGGCATAAACCTCTTAAGGAAAACTAGGTCCAAGTCAGAAGAGGGGAACCCATTAGTCTAAAACTGACATAAGATCCCCAACACTACTTAGACTTATCAGTCAACTTGAAGGTAGTGTTATCAAAACCCATAGGTCTCAAGTGAACTGGGGTTATAAAAACTCTCCTAACAATTAATCAAAAGCTCATAAGTATCCTCACCAATAGTACCACTGACTTGGGAGGGGATGGTATCATAATAATTTTAAATCTTTTTTACTCATCAGTAGACATCATTAGACTAAGATCCACAAACAACAACAATTCTTATGGGAAAAGGCTTAATATGTGGGGATACAACAACGATTGTATATGCCTTGGAAGTCTGAAAAACATGAGTAGGAGCCTGCCTTGGCAGCTGAACACCCTTTATAGTCTGAGAACTATTTGGTGTACCCAGTAGAATACCTACTAGGTGACTGCTATCTAATTATCCCAAAAGATGAATCAACAAATCCTACAACACTCAAGTAACAATAAGATCCTGGAAGGACTAGGCAGCCCCGACATCCTTTGGCCAATAGTCTGCCTCAACATAATGAATCTCAAGCTTGGAAGAGATTGCCCTAGATCGTTCTCTTATCAAAGCTACTTCTCATGCCCAACCTCTACCTCAATCTCAGTTGTGACCCCTACGTTATCCTCTTTTTGTGACTCCTACAATAGGTACTATCTGAACATCCTCAATAGCTCCTGATTGAGTTCTCATTATCTGCCCAAAAAGAGTGGAAAAGAGTTTAGAATACTGGACATGAACAATAAGAATGATAAGGAATCAAATCAGAGAACTTTTCTTAAAAATATCTCATAGACCCCCAAAATAGATATGAACATCAATATATTAATTCATGGGACTCTATTAGACATCTTGCTCTTTTACTCATGAGACTGGTGAACCTAAGCGCTCAGATACCAATTTATCATGACCTAGAAGCATAGGTCATGATGGAACCAACCCTTACCCAACCTTAATAGGTAATCCTAACTCCATAAAATAATAAGATGAATAGAAGATATAATATAAATAAAGATGAGAATTTAGGATAAAGTTAGGCTAATAATATTAAATTACACTAAAATAAAAAATAAATACAACTCAAATTCCAAAGTCTAGTGTCATGAGTAAAATGCACTCTAATAATCACCATAATGTATGATAATATATAAAACTATCTCCAAACATAAATAAAAAACAAGATAATAATAAAGAAGAAGTCTGAAAAATGCTCCAAATAAGAAGTTCACAATTACTTCAAAATTTCCTCAGATCAGCATGAACTCAGGCTCCATAGGTCACACTCAAACTGTGATTTGCACCAAAAGAGGTATAAAAAGTAAAAGCAAGTATGATGCACTTATTCTCATTAGGCATCATAGGCTGACATAGCAAAGTAGAAGCTAAACATATAAAAAAACTATGAGCAACGCTTCGACCTACATACAAAAAAGTTCCCAACTATGCCTTAAGACATACAACTCCTAACAATATAAATAACACAACTAAAATAATAGTATAGGAGTAACTACACAAGAACTATACATAAAAAGAAGACTAAATTACACGATATCAATATATAATGAAATATAAGTAATCCAATACAATTAAATGGTAATGATGTAATATCTCGATGCCATTTCACATACACCGTTTGAGCATAAATTTCTAAGATAGGACCTATGGGGGTTTCACAACCCATATACTATCACAATCTCATCAATCAACCTTACTAACACATCTCTCAGCTAAGATATTTTATAAAGTGGTTTATTTTCTTCAAAATTAGTGTTTCTCAGTGATACCAATTCCATGAATGTGGATGAATAAAATAACGATGCATGCACATAGCAAAATCAATATCGTGTACTTAATTAACTCAATAATGGTATAAATAGCCCAAGTTACCTCAAATCTCAATATGTCATGATATAAGCCATCACATGACAATATAGTAGTAGAGAGTCATATATGATATCAATAATACCAATCTAAGCACCTACTCAGGCATCACACGAATAGTAAAGGAAAAATTATGCTCAAACAAGACCCGCATCATCCACCTCATGGGCATCTCATGATATAATTCATTGCATGACAATATAGTAGTAGAGAGTCATATAAGAAATCAATAATACCAATCTAAGAAGCTACTCGGGCATCACACTAAGAATAAAGGACAAATTATGATCAAACAAGACCCATGCCATCCCCCTCATGGGTATCTCAATGATAATAATCTTTATAGTCAATAATAAGATTGACATAAGCCCCCACATGGTCAACATGATAAAATAATGATCTCAACATATAAATCTCATGATAAAATCCCCAACCAGTAGCATACTTTATATGAAATTATTAACTATCTAGTCTGGTCTAAAGAAAATTAAGTCATAACCCATCTTGAAAGTCAAAACTCAAATTTGGACCCCTCAATAAAAAGCATTTCCCTTTTGTGTATCCTCAAATAAATTTTATCTAACAAAAACGTAATACGTCAATAGGAGTCAAATGAGACCCATATTATCCACCTTCTTTCTAGGTCCAAAATACTTCAAAAATCAACTCTAAAATAAAAAGGGTAAAATTGCAAATTTTGTCAAGGAATCATATTATCCATACCTTAGGGATTATAAATATAAAAACCCATAAAAAATAAGTTGAAATTGAGCTTAAAATTATTGAAAACTATTTTCTCACTTTATCAGGTAAAACCCAAAAAATCTGAGTTTAAAAATTCAAGTTTTGAAGTTTTTTTTTAGATAAAATAAAAGAGTAATGATATAATTTAGGTTAAGAATCTTACACAAGCAATTATGATGAAAATCCCTTTTAAAATTGCTTTTCCCGAGGTCTTAAGGTCTAAAAATTGTGAAATTGAGTTGGTATCATGAAAATAGAGTTTTATACTATTTTGTGAATAGTAAATTGCTAACACGCTCAACCCCTTATGATCATGAAGGTTACCAACCTAGATCTATCACGATCACAATGGTTGGATCGCGACTGCAAAGACTAAAGAAACCTAACTCGACCCTGATTACTCTTCATGAATGTGATCACCACCTCACATTCATGAAATCCTTCTTCGTGAATGCAAAATGAACCCAACAAATGAAACGAAGGAATATGTCTGCAATTAAAGACAACAACTCAGCTAAGGGAAATGATAAAAAATTCTCTTAATAGACCATCAAGATTTATTTAGGCCCCTACATAAACAAACCAATAGTGATACTAAGCTATTATCATTCATGACTCAATAAAACCATCAAATTACCAAAATAAGTCATGTTCAACAAGTTTTCCTTAGGAATCCTTTAGACTAAAATAACTAATTTCTCACTTGAATAACTTAGGACCTAAACTAACTACAGTAACAAATAACCCATAACTAATATTCTGAATCAAATGGAACTAATAGAATCACCATTCGATGATCGAATCACAAAATGTTAACCAAAGTTTAAAGTTTCACTCTGTTACTCAAAACCTCAAACTCATGTGAATCACTCTTTAATCCTTTGGGACCATTTAAACCATCCCCACAACTTATAATTGATATAAAACAACTATGGGGAAGGGAAAAAAAGTCAAAATATAGAAAAAGCTAAAAATCACAGTGAGGGTTGTTATACATCAAAGACCTTCTTCTCCATCCCACTAAGGAACTAAAACTCCTGAATATCTTTTTTCTTCATCTTCAGGAGTTTCTCAAGAAGGGATAATGCACCTAAATATGAAATTCATAATATTCCATCTTTGGGCCATCATACGATCTTAGGAGAACCAATTCTTCTTCTACTCTTCCAACTCCATATAGAGGTCTACATAGTTTTGGGTTATGTCTAGTGGGACTGTGGAACTAGAAAGAGCTGAACCATAGGGAGAAAAGTGAGATGCTCCAAGTAACAACTCCTTACTTTAACTATGTTTTCCTCAAAATACTCATAAGACACGGGGGTTGGTGGGAGGGTACTAGTATCCATGCTCCTATTAGCCCTACTACTATTTTGCTCTCTTCTTGTTTTCCTCTTCTTCTTACTCTATCCCTATTCACCCCTTACCTAAAGTCAGTTGAAGGGTAGGTTGCACTCTACATATCGATTAACTTCCTCCCTAGCATATACTGACAAATTTATAGCTGCATAATCAAGCGAGGAAGGAAATAATCCTTCTTATTTCCTTTTTAGATGATCTGAGGTGGATTTATTCACCTCAGTGTTGTTATTCGAGCTTATTTGTCCTTATTTTGAGGACTTTTAGTGTTATTAATGTGTCTTTAATTGTATAAATGAGAATATAAGTGTTAAAATACTTGATTACAATGTTTAAGGTGTGTATCAAATAATTTTGGATTAAAATTGGTCAATTAGAGTTTAGACGAGAAAACTAGTGTTACTAGCTTGAGTTATGTGTTGTACTAGTTGATCTTGATGGATTCTAGTATGCGTAATGAGTTCCTAATGATATGATTGTATAATTATCTATGGAATAACTTTTTTAAAGTGTTTAAAGTTAAATTGAAACAATCCAAGAGTCAAAACTAAGTTAAAGATCAAAAGGACAAAACTAGTATTCTTAGCTTAAGTTTCTAGTTCATCATCTTGGAGTATGTGTTGTTTTGAGCTCTAATATGTGGTGTTTGATGCTATAGGATTCTAGGTGAGTTTATTATGATGAAATATGGATGATATAAAATCTTTAAATCAAGGGTAAACAACACCACAAGGCTTGGAATGGATGGATGAAAGCAAGGGACAAATTTGACGTAAAATGGATATTTTGGAGTCAACTACGCATCGCGAACCTTGGACACCACTATAAGGTCCGATCCATGGATTTGGGAGCTTAATAAGGGACCAAAAACAATGTTTCTCCGTTATGGGGACTATAAGAGGACCCTAGGTACGGCAATAGAGGTTGCGGCGTGGACCCTAGCTCAATTTCAACAATTTTGTACTCCTATAAATAGGACACTTAAAAATGATGCAAAACACTTTCGACGACCTTGAAACTTTGAGGGAGGCTGGATAACACTTAAAATAGGGTTTTTATTCCTTTATTTTAGTTTGATCATATATTTTATTATGCATTCATCTATCGTGATTACGGTTATGTCCATAAGCGGTTAAATGCCCTTTTTCGGGGTTAAGCCCAAGAACACGATTACTCTTGTTATGAATCGATTTGGTTTTGATTTTTATCATATTTTATTGTTTATTTATCCTTTTTATCATTATTTTAGGGATAATCTACCCTTATAATACATACATTGTCATCTTGTAAGCCTAGAAGGAGGAACAAAAGGATAGAACATGGTGGTATATAGAATAGGATTATAATCTTACAAAATAAAGGTATAATTTGCATTTAGGATAGGAATATACCTACGTACCCTATTTGGTTCACTGACGGGATGAAATATGAATTCAGTTAACTTAGTTGTCACATCCCTGCTCAATGATAGGATAGTATGATTGTTCGTAGAGCCTTAACCTTGGGTTTCTATCCATTGATTGTCCAAGACCATTAGTTTATATATTTATTTTAGTTATAACTCTCAAAATCTAGTGGTTACATTTGCACTAGTTTAATCTCAATAGTGAACTAGAATTGGATAGTTGCTTAAAACTAGTCCCTGCGGGATTGATAATTGGCTTTTATAAGGCCACTTTATTACTTGGTAAGACCACTTACACTTGTCTGTGCATTTGGGAACAATAATTTTTTAGCGCCATTATCGGGGACTTGTTATTTGACAATTGCTTTAGTTTTAGTTTTACTTTTTAGATTTCTTTGGTGCTTTTAACTTGGTCTTGGTTCCAACTTTGCAGGAAGCAGGTTTACAGGCTAGTAAGCTGGCAGGGATCGGGAATTGGTTGAGCCAAAACTCGAGCCTAAACAACACTTACACCATGGAGGAGAGAATTAATCCCTCTTTACCATATTTTACAAATCAATGAAGAACAAAATATTCCTACTCCCATGCCTGAGGACCCATTATCCCGCAGGACAATTCAGAAAATTGCAATCCCACTTGCAAAAAAATTGATATCCCATATTCAAAAATTAACTTTTGGAGGTAGATTCGAGCTGAAATAGAATATGGTGCAGCTTTTGCATAGCAGTGGACAATTCACGGGGCTATCACATGAAGATTCACAATTCCACTTGTAGAACTTTTTAAAGATTAGTGACACATTTATCCTTCTGGGTATGTCGACTGATTATATGAGGATGACATTTTTCCCTTTTCACTATTAGGGAAAGATAAGAAGTAGTTGAATGCTGAGACGACAGGTTTAATCAAAAATTGGGATAATTTAGCCCAGAAGTTCCTCATCTGTTTCTTTCCATCTGGCAAGAAAGCAAGACTTCATAGTAAGATTTTGAGCTTCAAGCAGAGGCCAAATGAGAACCTTTATCACGCCTGGGAGAGATTCAAGTCTCTTCTTTGGAACTTTCCATATCATTAACAGTCCAATAAGGTAATAACTCACACCTTAGTTGAAGCCCTTGACCATAACACAAATATTTTGCTAGATTCAGCTGCTGGTGGTTAGGCTTTGGAAATAACATATGATGAGCTATACACCTTATTGAACCAAATTGCATAAGGAAATTTGAATTATCATGGTGATGCCTCAAGAGGCTCAATAAAAAAAGGTGCAGTCATGGTTGAAGTTGATAATATTATAGCCTTATTAACCCAACTATCATCTCTGCAAAACGAAATGGTGAAACAATTCATCAAGTTGGGTGTGCAAAAGTCTTAGACTTAGGTGAATGCTATGAAATAGACTCTAGAATGGTGTGAGGTTTATAGAAATAGTGAAAACTCTAAAGATATATATAGTGCAAATCCCGAGTCAGTAAATTTTGTGAGAAATGCTCAAAGGACAAACTATGGTAATGCGTACAACCAAAAAGAGCAGACTCAGGAACCAAATTATTCGTGGAACAATAATCAGCAAATTTAGCAATAGTAAAATACCCACGATAGTAACATAGAGGATATGTTAAAGAAAATCATGGCCACGAAAGAGTAGATGGCTGCGAAACTCAAAAAGTAGCAAGTACTTCGAAAGCAGTTGTGGTATTAGTTGGGATAAATGCAGCAAGCACAAAATAGGAAGCCTCAAGGTGGTTCCAAGTGATACTGAACCTCCTAAATAAAAAATTATAATCACTTTGAGAGGTGGTAAAGAGTTGATTGACAGACCTCTAAAGACAAATAAAGAGGTAGATATAAAGTTGATTCCTTAACCAATTATAGACAAAGTTGCTGATTATTTGGGGAAGTCTGAGTACCCAAAAACAAAAGTTGCTGAGAAAGAGAGACCACCTCCACCATTTTCACAGAGGATAAGAAAAGCAAAGGAGGATGCATGCTTCAAGAAGTTCTTTGATACATTCAAAGAGCTTCACATTAACCTTCCTATTTTAGATGTTTTGTAGGGAATGCCCAAGTATGCTAAGTACTTGAAGGACATGGTAACTAATAAAATTAAGCTACAGGATGTTGAGACAGTAGCACTCACTGAGGAGTTTAGCTATGTGATGATGCATAAGATGCCTAAAAAGCTTAAGGACCCAGGGAAGTTTACTCTCCCCATTCAGATTGGTAGCAGTGAGGTGGTCCACGCACTGAGTAATTTAGGGAAAGTATCAACTTGATGAACCTATCAATGTTCAATACTTTGGGCTTGGGGAAGCCGAGATCATTCTCTGTGCTACTCCAAATAGCAAACCAAACTATTGTTCATCCTGAAGAAATTATTAAGGATGTTTTTATCAAGGTTGGTAAGTTTATTATCCATGAATGATTTTATTATTTTAGATTATAAAGCATATGAATGGGTGCTGATCATCTTGGGACGTCTATTCTTGGCAACAATAAGAGCATTGATAGATATGAGAGAGGGCACACTTATAATAAGGTTGGATGATGAAGAGATGTTTTTCAAGGTTTACAAACCAGTCAACACACTGTCCCATTACAAAGATTTATACATGATTATGATGATGGAAGTGGATGAGTGTGGGGTGGTTTATCCCAATCTACCAAAGACCTTTCCAAACTTTCTCATTGAGCAGGCCAAACTACCAATACCTAAGTCTGATGTGATGCTAATTAATAAATGAATAAAGAGGTCATAAATGAATAAGAAGATGTCCTCCAAGTAGGAGGAAGAGGATGAAAGAAAATAGTTAAGTGTGATGTTTAGTCGTGCTGTGACACTAAATCAGGCGTTACTTGGGAGGCTACCCAACTTAAAGTAGGCATTTATTTTTAGTATTTTTGTTTTTATTTCATGTAGTTTTGGTTTTTCTTGAGTAAAAGGTTGATGGGAAGTTCGAGTATCAGCTGAAGAGCATGGCAAAGACTGAGTTATGGGGTCCTCGAACCATCATAATGATAAAAGATGCTACTAGATAGGCCTATAGGCCTTAGAAAGTATTTATATCTATATTTTTGAGTATACTTTGGGGACAAAGTAGATTGTTAAGTGTGGGATAAGGAAATTCCAATTGTTTCGGTTGAAGTGATGCGGTAGGTCTTAAGTCTTAGTTGTTTTTCTATTTTTTGGCTAAATTTGAAAAAATATTTCTAAAAGATTTTCTATTTTTAGTTTTTATTTATTTGTTTTAGTTTAGTAGGTGCACACGTCACCCACCTCCTGGTTGTTCTTTTCGATTCTTTTCCACAGGGGAACCCTTTGAACCTAGTATCCTTTTTCTTTCTAGGAGTAAATTTTTAATTTTTTTATTTTTGGTAAGTGAGATATTCTTGTTGGTGCTATGTATGATTGCATGATGCAAGTGTTTTGGTTGTAAAAGTATGTTGACTATCTGAATGACTACTTTTGAGACTACTAGGCTCATGATTATTACTCTTGTACATTGTTGGCTTAATGTTGAATTCATACTATTGTTTGGCTGAGAGTCTATGATGATCCTACTTGAGTTGAGCATGTGCTATATGTGATGAAAGGTTGTTGTGTATTACTTATTGCATGTGATGTCTAGAACTTGCCTAGTGTGTATGCAAAGTGGGTTTAGGAGATGATATAAGCATTTATTTGATACCATGTTTCATACCCTTTTTACCTACCCTTATTCATAATCTTAGTTAGCCTTAGTGAGCCTTTAGCTTATTTTATTTGGCAACCTCATATGTAACCTATACCCATTCTTTGATTGACCGTAATTTGATCCAAAGCCCCTAAGTTCTTTAGTGAAAATTAATGAGTTAATGAGTTTGAAAATCGAGGAAGAAGAAAGGTGAAATTAAATCCCCAAAGTAATAGTTATTGGTGTGTACAATTGATTTATTGTGGTTGGGAGTGAAGGAAATTTGTGCTAAAAATTGAATCATGAATTAATAGACAATCCTATCTTCCATAATGTATATAAGTGATCTTAAAAAGATGGGGCAAAACTAAAGATGTTTATAAAGGTAGATGAGGTGGAAAGTTGGTTGTTAGAGGTGAATTGAATAAAAAGTCTGATGTATTGAGCATTTAGGGAAGATAGTCACTATTAGTAGCCAAAATAGTTCCTACCCGTACCTTAGCCTACATTACAACCCTTAAAGACCTATTTGATCCTAAGCTTCATCATTCTAATGTCAGTGGAGTATTACACTAAGGGAAAGCCTATGGTTCATTAAGTGTAACTTGTGAATTTTTTGTGAGAATGAGTGTAATTTGATTCTTATTCCCAGTTTTTAATAAATTGTATCTACGTGAGTGAGCATAGTTAAAACTCTTATGGTGAGGGAACATTTATGATGATAGTTGGGTGATTTGTATGATGTATTTGATTGAGAAATATGTATGAGTTTCCAATTTGGTGATTCAATTCTTGAGGCTAGGATGTTTTGGAGTAGTGTTCTTGAGATTTCAATTGTCTATATAACATGCTTAGTGTAAAAACTTATATTCTGGGAAGTCATTGTAGTACTATCTTTAGTGTCTTGCTTGTTATAGAAGTGTGGAGTCTTCTTTTGTTATGATTCTTCTCTAGTTATAATTCTTATAGTAAAGAGTTATTCGAGGACAAACAAGGCTTTAAATGTGGGGTTGTGATCTGAGGTGGATTTATGCACCTCAGTATTGTTATTCGAGCTTATTTAGCCTTGTTTTGAGGACTTTTAGTGTGCTTAATGTGTCATTAATATTATAAATAAGTATCTAAGTATTAAAATAATTGATTAAAACGTTTAAGGTGTGTTCAAATAAGTTTGGATTCAAATTGGTCACTTAGAGTTTAGATGAGAAAACTAGTGTTACTAGCTTGAGCTATGTGTTGTACTAGTTGATCCCGATGGATTCTAGTGTGAGTAATGAGTTACTAATAGTATGATTGTGTAATTATCTGTGTTTAACTTGTTTAAAGTTTTTATGGTTCAATTAAAAAAAGACAGGTGTCAAACCTAAGTTAAATACCAAAAGGACAAAACTAGTATTCAATTGAAACAAGCCAAGTGTCAAGACTGAGTTAAAGATAAAAGGGACAAAACTAGTATTCTTAGCTTAAGTTTCTAGTTCATTGTCTTGGAGTATGTGTTGTTTTGAGCTCTAATCCATGGTTTTTGATTCTATAGGATGCTTAGTGAGTTTATTATGATGATATATTGATGATAAAAAAGCTGTAAATCATGGGGAAACAACACTACAAGGCTTGGAATGGATGGACGAAAGCAAGGGACAAAATTTGATGTAAAACGGATACTTTGGAGTCAATAGAGCATCGCAAACCTTGGCCATTTCTATGAGGTCATCTCCATGGACTTATGAGATTCCTAAGGGACCAAAAACTATGTGTATCTATTATGGGTCCGTGAAGCGGACTCTAGGTGCATCAATAGAGGGCGCGACGCGGACCCTAGCTCAATTTCGGCAATTTTGTCCTCCTATAAATAGGACACTTAAACATGATGCAAAACACCTTGGGCGACCTTGAAACTTTTAGGGAGACTGGATAACACTTCAAATAAGGTTTTCATTTTTTAATTTAGTTTATTTAAGAATTTTATCATGTATTCATCTATCGTGATTATGGTTATGTCCATGAGCGGCTAAATGACCTTTTTCGGGGTTAAGGCCAAGAACATGATTACTCTTGTTATTAATTAATTTGGTTTTAATTATTTATCATATTTTATTGTTTATTTATATGTTTATCACTATTTTAAGGATTCTCGACCCTTAAAATACATCCATTGTCATCTTGTGAGTCCGGAAGGAGGAACAAGAGGATAGAACATGGTGGTAAATAGAATAGGATTATAATCTTCTACAAAATAAAGTTATAATTTGCATTTAGGATAGGAATATAACTATGTGCCCTATTTGGTTCACTTACAGGATGAAATCTAAATGCATTTAACTTATTCTCAAATCCCTATTGTGGGTCTAAGTTAGATAGGTTATTAGAGGCTCGGAAGACCATAACCATAATATCAACCCCATGAATCAACAACCAATGAAGTTTAATAGCATAGTATGATTATTCATAGAGCCTTAACACTGGAGTTCTCCCTATTGATTGTCCAAGACCTTTAATTTATAACTTTGTTTTAGTTTACGTTTAGTTATAACACTCAAAGTCTAGTGGTACATTTGCAGTAATGTAATCTCAATAGTGAAATAGAATTGGATAGTTTCTTGACACTAGTTCCTATGGGATCGATACTTTGCTTTTATAAGTCTACTTTATTACTTGGTGATACCACGTGCACTTGTGTATGTGCTTGGGCACAACAGTAGAAATCCTTCCACTCCAATATAATATGGCCCTCCACATTCAGCCAAATCCTTACATTTATGGTGTTTCCTAAAGGATGAATCCTCCGAGTCACCAAAATAAGCCACCTCTAAGCCTTTTTGCAAAAATATGTACTAATATGTACTCTTGATTCCCTCGGTGTTAGTCCAGTATACCTTCCCTAAGTTAGCCAGTATTATCAGAGGTGTCCCTCAGCCATCGTAATTCCATCTTTGTAAGCTTTGCCGTATATTTTGTAATGAGGATATTTGTACCCACTAGAACTTCATTAATTGTATCCACATCCATACAAACCAGCACTTCCTGGATCTAGATAGTAGGTTGAGGGTTGTCCCAATGAATAGT
The DNA here is from genome assembly GCF_002878395.1 of Capsicum annuum. Lineage (NCBI taxonomy): Eukaryota > Viridiplantae > Streptophyta > Magnoliopsida > Solanales > Solanaceae > Capsicum > Capsicum annuum. The sequence goes on along the minus strand of NC_061119.1, from coordinate 49,760,966 downwards.
AGGGAGAATGCCATAAAACTAATGGACCTAGCCAATAAATACCATCCCAGGCAGGCTTCGCTAATGGTATCCACTCAAACTCCTATAGTCAGGCATAGAATTTTAGTAACTCTTTCTCCACATCCATCATCATGAATCCTTTATCATGAAAAAATATCATTCTTAATAGTCTCAAATCTTTACCGACAAGTTCTACCAGAAAACCTCTAAAAAGGAAGGGGTGCATCATTTTGGTTTTGTTCAGCCATTATTTTAGTATTCATGTAATAATCATGTGAAACAAGTTAAAAGGTATATAAGTTCTTAGTCAGTTGCTATGTTCCAAGAACTGTCAAGTTAAAAATTCAAGGGAAGCTACTACTTGCCTCCGTTATAGTGAAAGACATCGCACTACAGTAAGAATTTATTGCTATAGCGGGATTAAGCCACTATTTTAGCCTTCATGATCCTTATCCTACTTCACCGCATCAATGGTGTTTTTTTTTGTAATTTTTGTAATTTTTTGACTTTTTTTCTTTGATCAGGGATGATTTAGTACCAGGAAACTACTAAATAAAAAATCCAGATGCTTACACCTTGATTTGAGCCCTAATGGCCCAAAAACATTCAAAAAGTGACCTTTCAACTTATATCCCTTGTTCAAGCCCCAAATTCACCATGAAGTATATAAATCTTACACCTAGAAAGCCATAAGAGCATAAGGAATGTAAGAGAAGTAAGCATGCTTCAAAGTTTCTTTCCAACTAGGGAAAGTCAAACCAACTTCACAACCAATCCCAATTTCATCTATTTCTATAAATTCTAGAATTATTCTTCGATAATTTGTGTAATAAAGTAATGATATTAAGTTAGAATAGGAGTTTACCTTGAATTAAATATGTGAAGGGAGTGGTTCATTAGTGCTGAGAGGAAAGGTGTGAGTTTGAACCCTTTAAACTACTAGCAATCTGCTATAGCAGCACTACTATAGCTATAGGGGTCCCTTATACTGGGATAAAAAATGGGAGGGGATGGAAAAATGTTGTTCCCCTTTTTTGGAGGTCGAACATATTGCTAAGACACCAATTACCTTTGGTAATCATACATTCTTATCAAACATTATCTCATAACTTTCCAGTTATAGTGCATAATATAAGAGCACTCATGGTGAGTAGGCGTGTTGCAAGTTTTTATAATTTTTTCATAAGGCCAATGAGTGATAATTGATGTTGCCCGAACTATACCCACCAAGAAGATACAATGCAATTGCTGTCAAATTATAGTAACCCAACTAGGTTGGGTTCGATCCCATAGGGAATAGGTTGAATCTGTATCTCAAGTTATAAAGAAGTATCAAACACATAATCATCCCTAGGAGCAAGACAAACAATAGGATATTCACTAAAGGACATGCTCAAAGGGTCACTCCTATTTAATTGACAAATATTTTCAACATCATCAATCACTTGAGCTTAATTAATCAGATCACATTATTCTCAAGTGGTGTACTAGTTTCCCACACAAATTGATCAACACAAATTTTAAAAAACAATGTACCATCATTCATCACACCAACTCTAACACTAGGTGGACTCAAATTGATCTTACTCGAAGAGTCAATTAGGTCATCAATAGGATCAACTAGTATTTCCACACTCTCAATGGGTACATCCTCAATAAGTGGCAGCGAATTATAAGACTCATATATAAATAAGATACTACTTATCTTAATGTACTACTAGCCACACAATTATTATTAACATGTACAAAAGTGTAAGTGTATGATATTTTACCTTAAAGTTCTTGAGAATATTCTTCTCTGCCTTGGCGTGAAGGTCCTTCACAAGACTTGGAAGCATCTAAGGTGGGTTCTTGTTCTACCCTTCTTTCCATGTTGGTACCTACACACATCCTTGTTATAATATGGGCAAACAATTTAGCTTGGTTTGGTGGCAAACCCCTCACTTTACTCCTCACAACCTCTCCTTTTTTGTATCTTAGGTTGACACCTTGAATTACCTTACTCCTCTCAATATTTTATCTCTTAATTTCTTTAGTCTTGGAGTAAGTGGTCACATCTCTTTGAGATTTGGTAAGAATGGATGGAAATATAGGATATCCTCATTGGCCCTTTACAATCTTAGACCAATTTTGCACATTTGGAACCTTATGTTGTGCGAACCAATTGGAACCTAAGCATAAATGTCTATGTTTGACAGAGCCCAAGTGCACACGTAAGTGAACATGGTCTATCAAATAGTAAAGTGTCTTCAAGGAAGCTCAAGTATCGATCTCTCACGGACTTACATTCACCGCCTATCCAATTCTAGTTTAACCAATTGAGGAGAGCAGCAAATAGAGTTTTAAAAATGTAAATTAAAACTAAACTAAACTAATGCAAAAAAATAAATGACTTAGGAAAATCTATGGATAGTAGCCCAGGGTTAAGGCTTATGAACAATCATACTACATTATTGAATTTCATTCATTAAATTGCTTATCTTGGTTGTTGATTCGTAGGGTTAATTTCATGATTATGGTTTCCCAACCTCTAATCCTTTACCTAAGTTGAACCTTACAACTATATCATTGAGCGGGGATTAAATAGTTCACTTAAGTTCTTTACAAATATCATCCTACATATGACTCAAGTAAGGCATCTAAGTACATCCCTATCCTAGATACTAATTCAAGTTTCTTATTTTATAAAGAATTAAGAACCATACTTTGCTTATTCCCGTGTTCTATCGCCCTATTCTCTCTCCCAAGATCATAAGGTTAATAATTAATGTATTCTAAGGGTAGATAATACTTAAAATAGTCAAAAAAAAAGAATAAACAAGCAACCAATAATGATAAGCAAATCAACAAACTTAATTCAAAATGAAAGTAGTTATGATCTTGGCCTTAACCCCGAAAAGGGAGTTTTCGTATTTAATAGACATATTCATCATCCAATACCTTGGATAGTTGATAAAAACCATAAAAAACTATATTAAAGAATGATTAAACTTATAAATAAGTTTTGGTAGCCTTCAATGCTCTAAAATGTCCAAAAGTATGTAAAAACATGTACATGTATTTATAGTGTAGGAGCAAGCCAAATCCGTGTTGGACAAGAAAATTGTCAATTATTGAGGTTGGGAATAGGTGGGGAGTTTCCCTAGTTATCCCCCCGCTACATATAGGGCACCTCCCTGGTTATAGCCCTGCTCTAGGTGGGGCGGCACCTCTTCATCGCCTTGCTTCTCTGGAATTTGCTTTCCGAATTTTGGTTAAGTGTTAAGTCTCCCCTCTTGATCCTTTTTCTTGTGGCGTATTTCCCATGAATTTCAAAACTCATTAACATAAAAATATCATCATATTCATCTCCAAAATCCTCCTACATTATCATACCACACGAATTAAAATAGAAACATAACACAACACCCATTACGATAAATCAAAACAAGAGCTATGCTATGCTAGTTTGCATTGATCTTTCACTTATTGTTCCAGCTGTAGACTCATTCCAATTGAAATTTTCTCATCCCCAAAAAGTTATTCCACTCTTAATCATTCATAAAAACCAATAGGAACACCTTAAACACACGAGAATCAATCAAAATCAATTAGACAAGCACCTAGCTCAAGCTAGTAATGCTAGTGTTCTGGGTTGAACTCTAAATGAATCTTTTAAGTACAAACATCTTTGGAACTCACTCTTAACATCATAAACACATGATTTAACACTTTGATACACATTTATCTCATTATCAACCCATATAGCACATGAATCATCCTCAAAATAAGGCTAAAAAGGCTAGTTTAATGACGCTACAATGTATAAATATACCCAACATCACTACCCTACACTTAAAGCCTTGTTTGTCCTAAAACAACTCTTCACTCTAAGTATCATGAGCTGGAGATTCTAAACTTCTATTATAAGCAAGAAACTCAAGCTAGTACTATAATGGCTACATGGAATGCAAGTTTCTACACAAAGCATGTTATTTACACAATTGAAATCTCATGCACACTACGTCAAAACATCCTAGCCTCAAGAATTGGCTCACCTAGTTGGAAAACTCATGCTTATAATTTAATCAAGGACATCATACAAATCACTCACACTCATCAAATATGTACCCCTCACATCAAGAGAGTTACCCATATCACTTACAATAATGCAATTTATAACATATTGGGTACAAGAATCAAATTACGCTCACTCTCACGAAGAATTCACAAGTTACACACAATGAACCATAAGCTTTCACTTACTGTAGCGCTCCACTAATAGTCAAATTTAAAGCTTAGGATCAATTAGGATTTTTTCGGGTTGTAATGTTGGCTAAGAGACTAGTAGGAACTATTTGGGAAGAGTGACTAACCTCTCTAAATGCTTTAATACACTACATTAAAAAATTAAAACCAATCTTTAGAAACCAAATTTCACTTTTTCATCTACCCATACCTTTTGTGTTTGCCGCATCTCTTTTAAGCATTTTCACAAACACATGGTGGGCGTATTACTTATTCCTTCAAGATTTAATTTTTTTAATTCTCTACAATCATGGGAATATTTCTAACACCTTTTATACCAATCCCAACCACCATACATCAATTATAAACACCAATAACTCTTACCTTGGGGCATCAATTTCACCTTTTTCTTCTTCAATTTCTCAAACTCCTTATTCAATTATTTCTTTTTTCAGTTAAAGCACTTAGGAGCTTTTTGGATCAAATTATGGTCTATCAAAGAAAGGATTAGGCTACATATAAAGATACCAAAGCAAAGGCTAAAGGTTCAATGGGGGTTAACAGGGATAATGCACAATGGGTTGGACAAATAGAAGGTATAAAACAAGGCTATCAAAGAAATACCTAAATCATCTCCTTAACCCACTCTTTATTTAGCTTCACACACACACCGAGTAGGTTCTAGACATTATATGCAACAAGGAATATACAAAAAAATCTCACACTCACATGGCACATGCTCAACTCACATAGGATCATAATAGACTCCCAACCAATCAATAGCATGAATTCAAAATTAAGCCAAAAAGTACAAGAGTAAAAAAAATGAGACTAAGAGTCTTAAAAAATAGAAATTCATTCAATCAACATGCTTTTACAAACAAACCCACTTGCATCATGTAATAAAAAATAGCACCAACAAGAATATCTCACTTATTTCAATCGTAATTTTTTTTAAATTAAGTCAAAATTTTGGAATTTCCCCACCCCATACTTAAAAATCTACTTTGTCCCCAAAGTAAATTTAAAAGTAAAAAGATAGAAATACTCCCTGAGGCCTCTAGGCTTTGCTAGTAGCATAATTTGCATTAATGAGATCCATGGGACCCTACACTTAGTATTTGCCATGCTCCTTACCTTAAGTTTATGGCACTCAGACTTCCCATTAACCTCTGACTCAATCAAAAACAAAAAACTACGTAAAATAAAAACTAAAAACTAAAAATAAAACATACCTTAGCTTGGGTTGCTTCCCAAGAAGCACCTAGTTTAGTGTCGCAGAATGACCCAAATCAACTTATCCCTCCACCATGAGGATATAAATTTAACCCTCAACATCACATCCATATTTTTGGCTCGTTCATAGGGAGGTCGTACAAAGATTAAAAAATTGAGTAATTGAATGTGCATGGTGAACCACTTGATCTTAAAGTGAGGTGTGTTTTTATATTGTTTATCCAGTGTAAAATTAAGAATATAGGATTCTTGTTCCTCATCTTCACACTCTTTCACTATTTTAAATAATTCCACATATAAGACATCATCTAAACATAATGTGGAAAAGTTCTTTGAGTTAGGCCCAACCAATCCAACATTAAAATTTACACTATCTTCAACACCCTCACTTTTATTCACCTTCTCAATTTCAGTCTCAAAAGAAAGATGATAATTGAGTGACTGCGATTCTTGTGTTTGCTCCTTAGATTGGCTAATATCATCCTCATATTTTTCTTTGCTTAGCCACAACAGATATGGTGACAGTGGTATCTCCTTCCCTGTTCAATAATTTTAGTTTCCGAGTACTCAGACTTTCTCGAATTATCTGCAACTTCATCTACAATAGGTTGGGAAGTCACTTATTTTGTAGCCTTCCTTTAGTTCTTCATGTATACCAACAAATCAACCTGAGATGCTAAAACTTGTTTCTGTATCTTTTCCAAGTTTCTAGTTTGAGTTGTGGCCTGGATGTTTCATTGTTGCTACTGAAACTGCTGCTGGTTGGTCCATGATTGAATTTGTGACTGATTCATCCCCGTTCAACTGTAGTAGTTTTTATAATTTTTCCTTTCAACATATCCCATAAACAGTTTTGAATCGGGATTGATAGCACACATAACTGCAGTATGACCACTTAGACCACAAACCAAACACCAATCTGCAGTCTTCTCCATAGATAGAATAGCATCCACATCACATTGTGAAGGTCCTATCCATGCACTTTCATCCAAATCTGGACAATAAGCCACTTTATGTGGTCCCCCCATAGAAGCAACAAGAATTGTCATCACTTAAAAACCATCTATCCAAGGCTGACATATCAAGAAGTGTGATAAAAAAGAAACAAAAGAAAATAAAAATAAACTAAACAAAACCTATTTACAACTCAATATAGAAAAGCTAAAACTAAGATAGTTGCCTAGTTACAAGTCCCCGATAACAACACCAAAAACTTGACAGTGCCCAAGCGTACACGCAAGTGTACGTGGTCTATCAAATAGTAAAGTTGCTTTAAGAAAGCCCAAGTATCGATCTCTTAGGGACTTGTATTCACTTCTTATCCAATTCTAGTTTAACCAATTGAGGAGAGTATCAAATAGAGTTTTAAAGTTGTAAATTAAAACTAAACTAAACTTATACAAAAAAAATAAATGACTTAGGACAATCTATGGATAGTAGCCCAGAGCTAAGGTTTACGAACAATCATATTACATTATTGAACTTCATTCATTAAATTACTTATCTTGGTTGTTGATTCATGGGGTTAGTTGTATGATTATGGTTTCCCAACCTCTAATCCTTTACCTAAGTTGAACCTTATAACTACATCGTTGAGCAGGGATGAAATAGTTCACTTAAGTTCTTTACAAATATCATCCTACATATGAATCAAGTAAGGTATCTAAGTACATCCCTTTCCTAGATACTAATTCAAGTTTCTTATTTTATAAAGAATCAAGAACCATACTTTGCTTATTCCCATATTCTATTGCCCTATTCCCTCTCCTGAGATCACAAGGTTGACAATTGATGTATTCTAAGGGTATCTAATCCTTCAAATAGTTAAAACAAGAATAACCAGGTAACCAATAATGATAAGCAAATCAACAAACTTATTTCAAAACGAAAGTCGTCTTGGTCTTGGCCTTAACTCCGAAAAGAGAGTTTTAGCCTTTAATAGAGATATTCTTCATCCAATCCCTTGGACAGATAATACAAACCATAATGAAACTACATGAAAGAATGATAAAATCTAAAAGAAGCTGTGGTAGCCTCCAATGCTCCAAGATGTCCAAAAATATGTAAAAACATGATACATTATATATTTATGTGTAGTAGAAAGTCAAATCTATGTTGGACAAGAAAACTATCAATTATTAAGGCCGATACTAGGTGGGGAGTCACCTTGGTTATCCCTTCACTCTAGCTAGGGTGCCACCCTAGTTATAGCCCTACTCCAGGTGGGGCGGCGCCTTTCCATTGCCTTGCTTCTTTGGAATTTGCTCTCTGAATTTTGGTTAAGTGTTAAGTCTCCCCTCTTGATCCTTTGTCTTGTGGCATCTTTCCCATGAATTTCAAGTCTTATTAGCATCAAAATATCATAATATTTAGCTCCAAAAGTCTCCTATACATTTTGGAACTAGGATAAGAAAAGTAAGATATACCACCCTTGGGCTTTAGAGATGCATACTCTTTCATTCCTACTCTACTGTAGTTAGCATAACAATTCACATCGATTTAGCCTTGATAAGTCCTATAGGAAGAGGAATACGAATCTTCACAATCCTCACATATATTCTCACTATGATCCTCATAAGATTTGTAAATAAATATCTTACATTTGTGGTGTTTTCAAAAGGATAAATCCTCTGAGTCACCACATTAAGCCACCTCCAAGCCTTTGTACAAAAATATGTACTCTTGATTCCCTCAATTTTAGTATAGTAGACCTTCCCTAAGTTAGCCTCCACTACCAAAGGTGCCCCTAAACCACTACAATTCCATCTTCGTAAGATTAGCCTTATATTTTGTAATGGGGACATTTGTACCCTCTAGAACCTCATTAATCATAGCTACATCTGTATGAACCTGTACTTCCTGGATGCGGATAGTAGGTTGAGGGTTTTCCCAATGAATATTAGGGAGAACATCATAAAACTTGTGGACCTAGCCCATAATACCATCCTGAGCAGGCTTCACTAATGGTATCCACTCTAACTCCTATAGTCAGACATAGAATTTTAGTACCTCCTCCACATCCATCATCATGAATCCTTTCTCATGACAAAATCTCATTTTTTTAATAATCTCTATATCTTCTCTAACAAGTTCTATCAAGAAACCTTTAAAAGGAAGGGGTGCGTCATCTTGGTTTTGGTCAGTCATTGTTTTAGTATTAGTGTAATAATCATATGAAAAAAGTTAGAAGATATATAAGTTCTCAATCAGTTGCAATGTTCCAAAAACTGTCAAGTTAAAACTTCAAGAGAGGCTACTATCTGCCTCTGTTATAGTGAAAGACATCCCACTACAGTAAGAATTTACTGCTATAGCGGGATTAAGCCACTATAGTAGCCTTCACCATCCTTATCCCACTTCACCGCATCAATGGTGTTTTCTTTGTAATTTTTGCAATTTTTTGACTTTTTTTATTTGATAAGGGATGGTTAAGTACTAGGATACTACTAAATACAAAAATCCAGATGCTTACACCTTGATTTGAGCCCTAATGGCCTAAAAACTTTCAAAAAGTGACCCTTCACCTTCTACCCCTTGTTCAAGCCCCAAATTCACAATGAAGTATATAAATCTTACACCTAGAATTCCATAAGAACAATGGGAATGTAAGAGAAGTAAGCATGCTTCAAAGTTTCTTTCCAAATAGGGAATGTCAAACCAACTTCAAAACCAACCCCAATTTGATATATTTCTACAAATTCTAGAATTACTCTTCGATAATAAGTGTAATAAAGTAATGATATGAAGTTAGAATATGAGTTTACCTTGAATTAAATATGTGAAAGGAGTGGTTGATCGATGCCGGGATGAGAGGTTTGAGTTTAAACCCTTTAAATTACTATTAGTCTGCTATAGCAACAATACTATAGCTATAGAGGTCCTCTATAGTGGGACCAAACAATGGGAGGGGATGGAAAAATTTCGTTCCACTTTTTTTGGAGGTCAAAGATATTGCCTAGACCCCAATTACCTTAGGTAATCATATGTTCTTATCAAACATTATCTCGTAACTTTCTAGTTATAGTGCATAACATAAGAGCTCTCGTGGTGAGTAGATGTGTTGCCTATTTTTATAATTTTTTCATAAGAATGATGAGTGATAATTGACGTTTCCCAAACTATATCCACCAATAAGATACAATACAATCGCTGTCAAATTATAGTAACCCAACTAGATTGGGGTCGATCCCACAGGGAATAGGTTGAATCTATATCTCAAGTTCTACAGAAGTTTCAAACACATAATCATCCCTAGGAGCAAGACAAATAAAAGGATATTCACTAAAGGACATGCTCAAAGGGTCACTCCTATTTAATTGACAAATATTTTCAACATCATAAATCACTTGAGCTTAATTAATCACATCAGATTATCCTCAAGTGGTGTGCTAGTTTCACACATAAGTTAATCAATACAAATTTCAAAAGACAATGTACCATCATTAATCACATTGGCTCCAACACTAGTTGGACTCAAATTGATCATACTAAAAGAGTCAATTAGGTCATCAATAGGATCAACTAGTGTTTCCATACTCTCAATGGGTACATCATCAAAAAGAGGCAAATAATTATGAGACTCACATATAAATAAGCTACTACTCGTACTTAATGGGCAACTAGCCACACAATCATCATTAACATGTACAAAAGTGTAAGTATGAGCTATTTTACCTTAAATTTCTTGAGAATATTCTTATTTGCCTTGGTGTGAAGGTATTTCACAAGCCTTGGAAGCATCTAAGATTGCCCTCGTCGAATCTTCAAAGGGAGTCTTCTCTTTTATTCTTGTTCTCCCCACTTTCCATGTTGTTACCTACACACATGTCCTTGTTAAAAGATAGGCAAACAATGTTAGCTCGGTTTCTGGGAAACCCCCTTATTTGACTCTTTACAACCTCTCCCTTTTCCCCTCTTAGGTTGCCACCTTGAATTCCCCTACCTCAATATTTGGTTTCTCAATTTCTTTAGGCTTGGAGTAAGTAGTCACAACTATTTGAGATTTACTAAGAATGGATGGAAAGATAGGATTTCCTCATTGGTCCTTTACAATCTTAGGCCAATTTTGTACATTTGGAACCTTATGTTGTGCAAACTAAATGGCACCTAAGCATAAATGTCTATGTTCCAAGGGGAAGATGCCACACCCTACCTCCTCATAGTATCCACATTGGGTGAAGGAAACCTTCACTCTCTCAGAAATGCTATAACCATCCAAAAAGTAAGGAACAGGTAGAGGCTCTCGAGGTATCCCTAAATAGTCAACCATGGGTGGAATGATGTAGTTTCTACAGCACCAATCATCTAGAATAAGGAGGCATCCCGGAACCCCACAAATGCTTACCTTGTGGAAGTGAATATTTATTCTTGGATCAATATTACAAAGCTTGGTATACCTCATTGGTACATGGGCACCCCTCATAAGTTCTTTCAAGGTACTTCACATTCGGCTGGACTTCCATATGGATTCTCACCACATCAGTGTCGGACCTTGAATATGTTTAAGGACACACATAGCTCTTTTGACTTCTCTCATATCATAATCCATGAAGATTATTTCATACTCCCATTTCCAATCAAGATATTCTCCAGGACCCGACTCTCTTATAAATATAGAAAGAGTAGGAAGATCTTGACTCCTACTATACCCTCCATATCTACCTTAGTTCCTATTTCAATACATTTAGGAACTAGGATAAGAAGAGAAAGATGTAGTACCCCTAGGCTTTGGAGATGCACACTCTTTCATTCCCAATCTACTATAGTTATCTTAAACATTCACATCAATTCAGCCTTAATAAGTACTACAAGGCGAGGAATGCGAAACATCAAAATCCTCATGTCCATTCTCACCATAATCCTTATAAGATTTGTAAATGAATGGGTTATACCTTACACCACCTATAGGCTCAAAGTGGAAAATGTAATACTTCTCACATGCCCCATCTTTCTCATAAGAACCATCACAAGGCTCTTCATCATGTCCATACTCACCAAAAGAACTAGGGTCATTATTCATCTCCTATTCTCCTTCTAAATAGTTGCCCTTTTTTCATCCATATCTTGATTGTGGCTATATTCATAGCCCCTATAATCTCCATTTTCTTCGTAGACACAATATTCACCACAATCATAGTCTCATATGTTGTAGTCTCAATTGTTAGAGGCTATTGAAGACATGCTTCCTTATACCACCTTGTACCTACAAAATGAACAAACAAGATTTGTAGTGAAGCTCCTCACCAACACTTGTATGAATCTCACCTTTGTGATCCTCAAAATAGGAGCGGAAAATTTATAGAGTTGCTTATACTCCAATGGTTAATAGGGTGTCAATATCTACTTGCGACCGAAGTGGATTCTTGATTGAATGACTCAAAATAAAAATTACTTAAGGACTTGAGTCAAGAAATCACAGCGCATTAAAAAGAGAAAAGCTTGAAAGAAATTGGATGATGAAAGAAATGGGACTCAAGAACTAATTAATCAACTTAGTGGAAGAATTACATAGTTGTTGAGTAGTTTAAGAATCAAAAGATGAGTTTAGGAAACAAGAAAATGAAACTAAGTAATCAAACCTTGAGGAAAATGGAATCGGAAAGCTTTAAATATGTATGGAACATGATTTTCCTTGGAGAAATGTTGATCTACATTGGTGTAATGCCCCGAGAGTATACCCTAGGAATCACACGCTGCTTACGACCCTGAAGGACCACAAGCTAACCCCCAACTGGTACCTACTGTGAGCACTGAATATAATAATGGAATATATATATAGAAGAAATTTGAAAATGCCATAAGGTTCTCAAAAGAATGAAATAATAATTGAGTATAACTGATAATAGCATCTGAAAACTGAATAATTGACTATGCTAGTCTGATAGCCTCTAACTGTCTGAATAAAGAGTTGCCAGGACAAACCCCCAACTTACTTCAAATGAAATAACTACTGAACAACTAGAATATAGAAATAAATAAACTCTGTCCTCAAAATATGAGGACTTACCACTATGACTGATACTGGTAGACTGAGCTGCTAAGTATGGTTAGGAACTCGAGTGTCCAAAACTATGATATGAGACATCATAGCACAAAAGAAAGTATACGATCAGTACATGGAATGTACTAGTATGCTAAGTGAGGTAAGGCTGAATACACAGGTTGATATGCATGAGATTATAAATAACTGAATGAGCATTAAAAAGTAACTGGATGAGAGTAAATTCAAAACATTAACTACAGAACAAATTAAACATGAAATATAGCGCATATAGGTATACAATGTGTATCTAAGATTATACTGAAACTGAGTACTGAATTCTGATGGCTGAGTAACTGATAACTGATGGCCATGGTTTTGTAGAATTGACTAAGTTATTTACTAAATACTGAAACTGAAACTGTAACTCTGCGAGTGTTCATCTAACCAACATACCCCAATATAGGCTGATTTGAGATCTAACTCGTAACCCTAGTAGGAAGGGTGTTAGCACCTTGCCATGGGATACTAACAATGCTATGTCAACCCTAATCTGGCAGGAAGAATCATGAAATATATATACGATTATATCAACCCTAGTCTGGTAGGAGGACAACTTACCCTTCGTTGGCAACGTAGTTCTGTAACTCTGGGATTGGTACTAAGGATCAAACCCTAACTGGCAGGAATTCTCCCATCCCTAAGGTCGCTTGGTACCGAAGCCTACTCCCAACTAAAAGACACTACTCAATATACTGTACTAAGCTTGACTGAACTAAATCGTGATCGTGTTGACTGACTTAACTAGACTGAATTCACTGAGCTCTGTTAAATGACTAAGTACTACTGATCTTGACCTTTATTGGGCCGATTCTATAACTACTGCAACTAAGTAAACAACTAGATTTCAGGTAATAAACACCCCCAGGATTTGATAGCATAATTGATAAACTCATATCACAACTTTAGCAACACAACAATAGGTTACCATGCATAATTTACTCATATGGACATTTAATCGAACATTTGGGGAGCATGATTGCTATACATGAAAACTAACCACATAGGGCATCATAACCACACCATGTAACTTACAAATTCAAGGGTTTTGACATGAGATATTCATAATTCAACGCATATGCTAACTTATTTTCATGGAATTTATAAAAGATTTTAACTTGAAACCCATAAACAGCACAAACATAAGCATAATTCAATTCATAACATGGGAATCATAACTCAGTTTTGAAAAGGGTTCTTGAACTCCAAGAATGGAAGAAGACCCAAGGATGAACACCTAACATACCTTGATTATTGAGTTCATGGGAATTGTTGGTCAATTCTTGAGACTTGGACTTGAATTTGATGAACCTAGGATTTTGTTCTTGAGAGGTTTTGTGAAGAAAAAATGTATTTTTCCCCTTTGGAATCTTAATTTCGTATTTTGGGTGACGGGAAAAGGACCTAAATGCCCTTGAAAAGTCATAATTAAATGAGTAAGATGCACCCAGTGATGCGATAACTGATGTTCCATGTTGATGGTATCGACGTGATTTTTGATGCACTGCATCGATACTATCAATGCGATAGCCAATGCGACACATTGAGATAGTTGTCTTACTATTTTGGTCATCTAAACATGACTCAAATGATGTCCAAAAATTTTAAAAATCACCTGAGATGTCGTATAGATAACCCTGATCACTAATTAGTTTAAAAATTGACAATTTAAGGCTGGAAAGATCATTATTGATGCCATTGAAATATTGAGGCCAAAAATGAGCCTAAGTGTCAACACTTGGCTGAAATTTTCTAAGTCTAGGACCTCTTTTGGTATGCTATAAAGGATTGAAATGACTAGGACTTTGTGGGGTCTTACAATATCTCCCCCTTGGGAACATTCATCCACGAATAAGACTGACTGAACTGAGAGAAACTGAGGAACTGTACTTACGCTGACATACATAACTGAAGCTTGACTGAAGTCTAGAGACATAACACATGACTAAACTGTTTCATGAATTCATGAAGGATATGAGAATGTTATGTAGCTATAACTGAGTATGTAATATAGTAATCTAAGAAAGGCTGTTACCTTAGGCTGAGTCTGAGTTTGCGGAGAAGAGGTGAGGGTACTTGTTTCGCATGTTTGCCTCTGCTTCCCAAGTAGCTCCCTCAACGGACTGATTTTGCCAAAAAACTTTGGCCAAAGGAACTTTTTTGTTCCTTAGTCTATAAATCTAACGATCAAGGATTTCGACTGGGACTTCCTCAAAAGAAAGACTGTTCTGAACATCTACACTCTCTATAGGGACTACAACTGCTGGGTCACCAATGCACTTCTTTAAAAAGGAGACATGAAACACTAGGTGCACTGATGCTAAGTTTGTAGGTAACTCAAGCTCATAAGCTACGTTACCGAATTGACTCATAATCTGATAAGGACCAATATATCGAGGACTTAGCTTCCCCTTCATGGGAGAGATTTTCAAATACACATAATCACCAATCTCAAATTCAAGATCTTTCCTTCTCATATCTGCATAAGATTTCTGTCGACTCTGGGCTATCTTAAGCCTCTTCCTGATCAACTGTACTTTCTCTAAAGCATCAAACACCAAGTTATGCCCAACTACCACGGCCTCACCTACCTCAAACTATCCAATGTGAGATCTATATCTTCTCCTATAAAGAGCCTCAAATGGAGCCATCTGGATACTGGAATGATAGATGTTATTATACTTAAACTCAATCAAAGGTAAGTGGTCATCCCAATTGCCCTTAAAGTCAATAACACACGCTCTCAACATATCATCTAAAGTTTGAATAGTCCTTTCAGCTTGACCATCTGTCTGAGGGTGAAAGGCTGTACTGAGGTAGACTTGGGTACTAAGACCCTTTTGGAAGGGTTTCCAAAAACTGAGAGGTAAACTGCGTACCTTTATCTAAAATAATGGACAATGGGACGTCGTGTAACCTAACCAACTCTATAAAATAGATCTTGGCATAGTCCTCAGCTGAATAAGAAGTATGAACTGGCAAGAAATGGGCTGATTTGGTTATTCTGTCCACAATGACCCAAATTGAATCATGCTGGCGACAAGTACGAGGCAAACCTATCATGAAATCCATGTTCACTTTCTCCCAATTCCAAGTGGGAATAATAAACTCCTATATAGACCTACTAGGCTTCTGATGTTCAATCTTAATCTGATGACACATGGAGCAGTTATCTAATAACTCTTCAATATCTCCCTTCATCCCACTCAACCAATATACTTCCCACAAGTTGTGGTATATCTTAGTGGCACCTGGATGAATAGAGTAAAGTGCACCATGCACTTCAACAATAATTCACTATCTCAAGTCATCTACACACGGCACACATAGCCTACCCTGGCAATGCAACACACCATCTCCCCTTTGGTAGAAAGCCTCTATTTTATGGTCTTTGACTGTCTCTTTAAACTTAACTAAACTGGGATCTCTGTCCTACTTTTTTTCACCTCAAAAACTAAAGAAGAATCTGAACTATTCTACACCAAAGCACTTTTCTTAGCCAAATAAACCAAACAGACAACTAGTCTGGCAAGCTGATGAACTTCCTGAACTAACTTCTTCTTACCATTCTCAACGTGAGCAACTCCACTCATGGACAACCTACTGAGGGCATTTGTCACTATATTGGCCTTGTCGGATAATATAGAACACTCATATCATAGTCTTTCAACAACACTAACAACCTCCTCTAACGCAAGTTCAGGTATTTCTGTGAAAACACATATTGTAAGCTTTTATGGTTTGTGAATACATTAACATGCACCCCATACAAATAGTTCCTCCAAATCTTTAAGGTAAAAGCAATGGCTGCTAATTCAAGATCATGGGTGGGATAGTTCTTTTCATGGGGCTTTAGCTGTCTAGAGGCATAGGCCACAACCTTACCCCTCAACATTAAAACACAACCCAAGAAAACTCTGGATGTGTCGCAATATACAACAAATTTGTTTGAACCATCGGGCAAAGTCAAAACTTAGGTTGTAGTGAGCCAAGTTTCAACTCCTAAAAACTCTTCTTACAAGAATCTGACCACTAAACTTTAACTTTCTACTGAGTCATTCTGGATATGGGGGATGCAATAGTTGAAAAACCTTCAACAAATCATTGGTAATATCCAGTGAAACCCAAGAAACTCCTAATATCTAACAGAGAGATAAGTTTGGGACAGTTTCTCACTGCTTTAATCTTTTGAGGATCAACTTTAATTTCATCACCAGAAACACTATGACCAAGGAAATCTACCGACCTTAGCAAAAATTTGTATTTACTAAAGTTGGAAAACAACTTATGGGCTTTGAGAGTCTGCAATACTATTCTGAGATGGTCTGCATAGTCATTTTCACTGCGGAAGTAGACAAGAATGTCATTGATGAAGACTATGAAGAACATATCCAAGTAATACTTGAACACTCGATTCATCAAGTCCATGAAAGTTACTTGGGAATTAATAAGACCAAATGACATGAGTAGAAACTTAAAGTGACCATACTGAGTTCTGAAAGTTATTTTTGAAATGTCACATTCTCTAACTCTGAGCTGATAATAGTCAGATCTGAGGTCTATCTTAGAAAAGTAACTGGCACCCTAAAGTTGGTCAAACAAGTCATTGATTCTAGGAAGTGGGTACTTATTCTTTACTGTGACTTTGTTCAACTGACGGGAACCTATACACATTCTAAGAGAACTATTTTTTTTGCACGAATAGCACTGGAGTACCCAAAGGAGTGGGCTTGATGAACCTGTTTTCTAAGAGGTCCTTTAACTGTTTTTTCAAATATTTATATTCAACTAGAGCCATTCTATATGGTGGAATAGATATGGGCTGAGTATTTGGAAGAAGGTCTATTCTGAAGTCGATTTTCCTTTCGGGAGGAATTCTGGGGAGATCTTTGAGAAACACATCTTAAAATTCACTTGTGATTGGAACTAACTTAAGATTAGGAGTCTCAGAACTAGAGTCTTTGACTCGCACCAAATGATAGACACACTCCTTGGATATTATTTTTCTCGCTCTAAGGTATGAAACAAGTTGACCCTTAAGAGCTATGATACTACCTCTCCATTCTAAGACATGTTCATTCAGGAACTGAAAATAGACAAATCTATTTCTATAATCAACTAAGGCATAGAATGAATAAAGACAATCCATGCCGAGAATATGGTCAAAATTCATCATCTCTAACTCTACTAAGTCTGCGGAAGTAACTTTTTGAGACACCATAATTGGACAGTTCCTGTATACTTGCCGAGCTATGAGAGACTTACCCACTGGGGTAGAGATAGAGAAAGGCTCATCTAGGATTTTGGGACTGACTTCGAAGTTGATAGCTATATAATGAGTTATAAAAGATAGAGAAGCTCCAAGATATAACAAAGCATAAACATGTAAATGGTACACATTTAATGTACCAATGACCATATCAGAAGAACTTTCCTAATCTGGTCTGGACAAGAGTGCATAGATCCTGTTTAGGTGCTACCCACTGGTGGCACTGGAAGCAGCACCCTTCTGGGATGGGCCACCTAACTAAACTGGGGGATGATTATACTAACTCTGTGAACCCACCTGAGGATATTCTCTGATTCTATGACTTGGCATACCATACCTAAAATACTATCACTGCCAACCCTCTAGATACCCTGATGATTTCTGCCACACTTCTGACAAAGAGGATTTGTTCGAGCACTATTCATACTACCCTGAGATTTACAGCTTGTTACCCTATCGTTATTACCATTTCTGAATTTAGGCACTAGAGCACTGGCTAAGGACGGAGCTGGGACTAATGATTTTGAGTAAAACCGAGGAAGATTACCACTCTCTGACTTAGGCTGAGCAAAACTAAAGCTACCTATTCTATCCCTTTTACTTTCCCTCTCTTTCTCCTTAGTCTTCTTTTCCTCAATCTACTGAGCATAGACTATCAACCTAGCCAATTCCATCTCCTTAATCAGCATTGTGGTCCTACATTTCTTGACCACATTATTAGATACACCAGACACGAACTTCCTCATCTTAGACCTACTATTAGCTACCATATAAGGGGCATACCTGGCCAACTGAGTAAACTTGAGGGAATACTCTTTCACACTGATGTTTCCCTGCTTTAGATTAATGAACTCTAAAACCTTGGCTTCTCTTAACTCCAACGGGAAGAACCTATCTTGAAAGGCAGGATCAAACTCTTCCCATTCTATGGGCCCTGCATCTGCGTCCCTATCTACCTTTCACTGCTTAAACAATGTATGAGCCACATCCTGCAACTGATAGGAAGCTAACTCAGCACTCTCACTAGCGGTTACCCCCATAATATTTGTTAACTTATTCACCATGTCAAGGAATTCCCGTGGGACCTCTTCAGACTTAGACCCTAAAAATAAAGGAGGGTTCATTCGGGTGAAGTCCTAAATTCTAGCTGTAGTAGTATTGGCCACTGGTTGGCCTAAAAAATAGTTGGTTGAACATTCTGAGCTACCACATAATGGGCTAGATTGGTGAAAGCTGCTCTGAATTCTACGTGTGAAACATGCTCTTTCAGCAGATCTTCCTGAACGGGCAGAGGTGCTGGCTGGTTTCCAGTTCTTCTTTCGTTTGTCTTTCTAGAAGGCATGTTCTATAAACAGAAGGAAAAGTTGGATTAGACAGAGAGTTTAACTTGATATCATGCTCACTCACATGATATGAACACTGAAAGAAGGGAACTTTTTCTAAAAAATGCCTCATAGCCTCTTGTCCATAAGTGTGGCGCACTACACCTCCATGCACAAAACTCTACTTGACATGGATTTCAGACTCCATAGGACTCTTTAGAACCTTAGGCTCTAATACCAAGTTTGTAACATCCCGAGAGTACACCCTGGGTGTCACACGGTGCTTACGACCCCAAAGGACCACAAGCTAACCCATGACTGGTATCTTCTGTAAGCACTAAATATAATACTAAAATATATAGATGGAAGAAATCTAAAAATGCCATAAGGCTCTCAAAATACTAAATAATAACTGAGTATAACTGATAATAACATTTTAAAACTGAATAACTTACTATGCTAGTCTGAGAGCCTCTAACTGTCTGAATATGGAGTTGATGGGATAAACCTCCAACTAACTTTGATTGAAATTACTATAGAACTACTAGAATATTGAAATAAATAAACTTTGTCCTCAAAATATGAGGACTCACCACAATAACTATTGTTGATAGCCTAAGATGCTAAGTATGATCAAGAACCTGAGCATCCGTACCTATGATATGAGACATCATAGTACAAAAAATTATATGACCAGTACGTGGAATGTACTGGTATGCTTAGTGAGGTAAGGAAAATATACATGGGTTGACATGCATGAGATGATAACTAACTGAATGAACATCATGAAGTAAATAGATGAGAGTACATGTAAAACTATAACTACTAAACATACGGAACATGCAATACTACACATATAGGTATAAAATATGTATCTAAGATTATACTGAAACTGAGTACTGAATTTTGATGGCTGAGTAACTGATAACTGATAGCCGTGGTTCTATAAAACTGACTGAGTTCTTTACTAAATACTGAGACTTAAATTGTAACTCTGCGAGTGTTTATTTAACCGACATACCCCGATATAGACTGATTTGAGGCCCAACCCATAACCCTAGTAGGAAGGGTGTTAGCACCTTGCCATGGGATACTAACAATGCTGTGTCAACCCTAATCTGGCAGAAAGAACCATGAAATATATATACAATTATGTGAACCCTAGTCTGGCAGGAGGACAACTTACCCTATGCTGGCTACGTAGTTTTGTAACTCAGGGATTGCTACTAAGGATCAAACCCTAACTAGCAGGAATGCTCCCATCCCTAGGTTCGCTTGGTGCCGAGTCTTACTCCTAACTGAAAGACACTACTCAATATACTGTACTAAGCTTGACTGAACTAACCGTGATCATGTTGATTGACTGAACTGGACTTAATTCATTGAGCTCTATTAACTAACTGAGTACTGATCTTGACCTTTACTGGGCCGATTCTATAACCACTGCAACTAAGTAAACAACTAGATTTCAGGTAATAAACACCCCAAGATTCGATATCATAATTGATAAACTCATATCTCAACCTTAGCAACACAACAATAAGTTACCATGCATAATTTACTCATATGGACATTTAATTGAACACTTGGGGAGCATGATTGCTATACATGAAAACTAACCACAACATGTAACTTGTAAATTCAAGGGTTTTGACATGAGATATTCATAATTCAACGTACATGCTAACTTAATTTCATTGAATTCATAAAAGATCTTAACTTGAAACCTATACAACAGCATAAACATGAGCATAATTCAATTCATAACATAGAAATCATAACTCAAGTTTTGAAAAAGGTTCTTGAACTCCAAGGGTGGAAAGAGACCCAAGGATGAACACCTAACATACCTTGATTATTGAATTCATGGGAATTGTTGGTGAATTCTTGAGACTTGGACATGAATTTGATGAACCTAGGGTTTTGTTCTTGAGAGGTTCTGTGAAGAATGAATGTATTTTGCCCTTTTGGAATCTTAATTTCATATTTTAGCTGAATTGGGTGAGGGGAAAAGGACCTAAATGACCTTAGAAAGTTGTAATTGAATGAGCAAAATATTCCCAACAATGCAAAAGCCGATGTGGGTGTTGATGGTGTCAATGCAATTGACGACATGTCGTGTCGATGTTTTCGACATGATAGCCAACACAATGCATCAAGATTGCATTGGCTTGCTATTTTGGTCATCCAAAAATGACTCAAACGATGTTCAAAAATTCTAAAACTCACCCAAGATGACCTATAGATAACCCTGATCATGAATTAATTTAAAAATCGACAATCTAAGGCCGAAAAGATCATAAATGATGTCATTGAAATATCGAGGCCAAAAATGAGACTAAGTATCAACACTTGACTAAAATTTTCTAAGTCTAGGACCTCTTTTGGCATGCTATAAAGGACTAAAATGACTAGGACTTTGTGGGGTCTTACAGTTGGAGACCTACTTCAGCAGATGGGGCGGATCCCCAACACACCTTGGATGCAGTTGGATATCCCCCTACGTTTTTGACATGTATTTGGGCTACTGCAGTAGCTCCAATGTAGGTCAAGGGTAGATGGGGTGCAGATCAGCCGCCCAACCCTCTTGGAATGGCATTTTCCCCTCTCTATTGGTCCCCCTTTATCCTCTTTTATTAGAATATTTTAAGAATCTTTTTAGATGCTTTTGTACAAATACTTTTAAAAATTTTTTCTTCTTTTTTTAGTATCAAACAAGCAATTTGCTAAAAAGTTCAACTTGAAGATAACAAGTTTCTCCAAGACCACCATGAACACTAATTTTTCCTAACTTCTTCTCTGGAGTTCGGAATGAGTTGAAATTTTGAAAGTAGGCAATTTTCAACCTTCTAAACTCATTACAAACACTATTTCAATCTAATACCTCTCCAACAATATTTATATTTTCAATACGCTTCAAATTTCATCAACCCAAGCTTCTAATGGTAGTAGAAGGCTCAATTTCACTCTGATTTAGCTCAAATTTGCCATACGATATGAAGGAATGGAGATGGCCTGAGTATCTTAAAGAAGGTCAATACATCAGGAAACTCATTGACTACACAAACTGACTGAACTATTGAAGTATCAGACTTAGTGTGTTTGACTTGAACTAGATGATAGATACACCCATTTGAGATTAACTTTCTTGCTTTAATATAGGATATGAAATGACTCTTGGGAGACACAGAATTACCTTCCCACTCAAAGGCTGGACCATCTGGAAACTAAAACTTCACCACTCGAGTGCAATAATCTATAGATGCATAACATAAATGGAGCCAATCCATACCAAGAATAAGGTCAAAGTCAACCATATCTAACTCTATTAAATCTGCTAACATGATTTTATGAAGAACAGTGATAGAAAACTTTCTATAGAGATGTTTGAAAACAACAGACTTACCCACTGGGGTAGAAACTAAGAAGGGATCACAGATCTTTTCAAGACCTATTTCAAAATTTACTGCAAATAATGAGGTCACATAAGAGAAATTTGCCCCAGGGTCTAACAACACATAAATATTAAGATGAAAAGCACGAAACATACTAGTGACAACATCTGGTGAACCCTTCGGCTCCTGAAGGGATGGTAAATCATAAAAGTAATTCTGGTACTAATCGCCATCAGTACTATATAATGTGCCCTGAGGAGGGACTGGGCAACCTAGAGGGGCTGGTGTGCTAGTAGCATAAGTTTGGAGACGGATAGCCCTCTTTCCCTACTTAACATGCTGACACTCTTTGATTTTATATCCCAACTTACCACAACCATAACAACCTTTCTGTATCAATAAATACTCACCAAGATAATTCTTACCACACTTAGAACATGGAGGATAATTGGCTTTCCACTTACACTATTTGAATATCTAGACATAGAAGTCTTACCACACTACTCTTGCCTAGCTCTAGGAGCACTACCGCTAGCTGAAGATGGCACTGGTATGGATGAATAATTTTGAAACTACAAATGATTTCCCCATCTAAACTTTGTCTGCTATACTCAAACTGCTCAATTTTATCCTTCTTACTTCCCCTCTCTCTTCTCTTAACTTTTCTGCCTCAATCTGTTGAGCATGAATTATTAACTAGTAAGATCCAAGTCCCCAATAAGCATTGCAATCCTACACTTCTTGACTACTAAACCAGATACTCCAGTAACAAAACTTACTCATACTTGCCCTAAGGCAAACCATCATATTAGGGGCATACTTAGACAACTGGTTGAACATAAGGCAGTACTCTTCCTCAGGTTTACAAATTCCTTTATCTTAGCTTCTCTTATTTCACGTGAAAAGAACTTGTCTAGAATTACATCTTGAAATACCTGCCAACTCATAGGATCGACATTATCATCTCTACCATTTTTCCACATAACCACCCAATCATACACTACATCATAGGAAGCCAACTCTATACTCCCCTCCTTAGAAACATGCATAATCTGGGTGATCTTTCTTATCTCCTCTATGCAAAACTGTAGGTATTTACCTATTTTTTTACCCAAAGAACTCAAGCGGCTTCATTCGCATAAAGTCATGAATTTTTGTTGCTGCCAACTCCCTATTCTGCTGAAGTGGGACTGTTGCCTGATGGTTGCTCTGAACATTGATAGTCATAGCTTGGGCCAATGCCTAAATGGTAGCTAGAAATTCAGCATGAGATATATTCTCCTATAGAGGGTCAGCAGGTTAGGGTGGCTGGTTATCATTTCTGTGGGTGTTAGCTTGATGAGGAGGACTATTCAACTATCACGTAAAAGCATGAGTTAAAAGAAGATAAAGATACTATAAGCATAATAGATCATGAAAGAAAGAGATGATTTCCTAAAAAAATATTCCATAGCCTCTTGCTCATAAATATGGCGCGCTTCACATCCATGATCAAGACTCTACGTAACGTGTCTTGTATGACTCCTTAGGACTCTTATAACCTTAGGATTTGATACCAAGTTTGTAACACACCGAAAATGGGTCCTGAGACATCACACTGTGCTCAAGACTATGTGTAGCCTTAAGCGAACCCTTAAGCCATCTACTAAATTAGAAACTCATAATAGGGAAGTATAGATATATAATCAAGATAAAATGCAGAATTCTATCAGGTCTAAGCTAAAATTATTTAAATATAATATCTGAAAATACTAGACTTAAGAGTCTAAATAATCAACACTAAAAATCTAAATCATATCTAGCATTCTGACTAGCCTCTACTACTAACAACTAGGACAAACCCTCAGCTGACTCAAACTAGCTGTAATACTGAATCAACTATTCTAATAAGCTAAAAAACTCAATAATTGGGTCATCGAACTATGAGCACTCAACAACTATCAGGATGTAGATGAAGATGCTTAAAACCACTCACGTTGCTGAAACTGAGCACTTGAACCAACATTATGAGACATTGTAGCATATAAACTTATATGTTGATCAGTACTTCTGGATTGTACTAAGTATATGGGGTTGAATACATAAGTAAAAAAATGTCTCAACATCATTACAATTTGTAGAATAATTCAAGCTTTATGTAGATGACTCACATAAGCCGAAATAAGTGAAAACTGAAAAACATAATCATGAATAACAAAATATGTTGCATAGATCTAGTGAGTCATAACATTTAGTTTCTAAAAGTTGTACTTGTATTCTCTCTTAAAATCATGTTGTCTAAGTGTATAAAGACTCACTTTTATATCTAAGATTTGACATCTGTAACTAATGCCTCATATAAAGCAATATCTAATTAAAACTTGTGAGCCTTTACACTTAGTTTCTAAAAGCTTTTCTATTATTCTTTACTCTTTTATGTAAGTTACAGGGAGGTTCTTCTAATCGACATACTCTATGTGAGCTATAATAGTGTCCAACGTCTAGTTCCCCTTTGGGAAAACCTCATATTGGGGAGAGGTGGCATACTCTTGCCAAGGAGTGTATCCTAATCAAAGTGATAACATCTATAACTGTCATCCATAAAGACATAGAAATAATATAATAATCTATACCTATGTTGATTCGTAGTTTTGTGGTATGTAAACATACCCAACTCGGTGCTAAATACTACTCCCTTCAATATATATGCTCATTCTGTAGGAAATCCACTTTAAAAAAGCTATTATAAGGGTTAACAATGAAAACCTTTTGTAAATATGTTTACTGTAAATTGTATTCAAATCTGTAAAGTGGATTCCATAACTAAGCTTAGACCAAAAGATCAAATCTTTGTTCAAAATATAAATATAACAAATCATGGGATGCATAAAAATCATGGGATGCATAAAGGCATAATCTTCTTGAAATAACAACATTTAAACTAGCGCTAATAACCCATACATCTATTTTATGTCACATCAACATAAAACTCATGCTAAGTAATGAAAATATTGATAATTCTAGTCTAAATCTAGAAGTTACTGAAATACACATAAAAATACAAGAGTAGACATGCAATTCAACATCTAAATCACTTGAAATCTCATAATCTTGCAAATAACAATATTGGGTATGAACCCTAATTTGAAACTCATGTAAATTCATGTTACTGTGTAATTAGAAACTAGTTTTGGGCACAAGAATGAAAGAATTATCCTTGTTGAAAATCCCACGTACTTTAATTTATGATTATATGGAGAAACTTGAAATTTGAGTTCCTATTTGTGCTCTCGAAGATAGATTCTTGAAGTTCTTGAATTTGGAATCTTTAATTTTGAGCTATCTTGGAAAAAAGGGTGGAATTTGGATTTCTTGGGGATGGAGATTGATGTTCTAGGATTTATTTGAGAGAAGTTAACGAAAAGTGAGCATAATAGGATTAGAATAGGTTTAATCCTCTGTTATTACGATTTGGGGGCTAGGAAAAAGACTAAATTGCCCTTTTAAAATTTTACTTGAAACTGAAAATCCTAATTATGGACCTTCCGTGACACGCCGCTATCGCAGTGACTTACTGGAAAAAGGACGATCTCCATTTAGGGAACTAGCACGACACGGCATAATCCCGTTGTATCACTGGAAAAGGACGAGTTTTATTTCGTACTCCACCATGATATGGTGTTTGTTCAATTGGGATTTCTAGCACGTTATAGGCTAATCGTGGTGAGCTACTGGAATGGGAAGAAAGAGAACTGGAGCTGCACTGCGAAGTAGTCTAATCATGGTGCTTTACTGGAATCAAAAAATTGTGAATTTATCCTTCACTGCGACGCGGTGCTTATCGCTGTGATCTATTATTTTTACTAAAATCACCATAACTTCTTCACTGAGTCTTAGATTTTGGCAAAATTAGTATCGTTGGAAACTGAGTCAATTATCTACACATTGATAGGTCTAGAACTTCAAATTTTTTCATGTATCAATAGTTATTCATTTTAAAGTTTACCCTTAACATTCTAGGAGTTAAACTGAATTAGGAAAAGTATGGGGTATTACATTATCTTCCCTTTGGGAACATTCGTCCTCGAATGAGACTAGTTGAACTAAAGATATAGAGGTACTGAGGCTATATGCTAACATGCACAACCGAAACAAGCTGCATGACTGAATCTAAAACATACTGAGCGACTGAACTAATCTGTGAGTGCATGAATTTTACATGAAGATAACTATATAGCTGGATTTGAGATTAGAAAAGATCTGAATTAAGGAAGACTATTACCTTCGACTAAATCTGAGTTATGGTAAAAAGGTAAGGGTACTTGGTATGGATGTCTGTTTCTTCTTCCCAAGTAGCACCCTCAACGGACTAGTTTTACCATAGAACTTTGACCAACGTAGCATCTTTGTTCCTTAATATATGGATCTGATGATCAAGAATCTCTACTAGAACTTCTTCATATGAAAGGATATTCTGAATATTTGTGCTTTCTAGAGGGACCTCAACAGCTAAATCATCCATGCACTTCTACAATTAGGACACATGGAACACTGGGTGAACTGATGACAAGTTTGCGGGTAGCTCAAGCTCATACCCTACCTTCTCAACATGACTCAAAATCTTCTAGGGGCCTATATATTGGGAACTAAGCATCCCTTTTTTGCCAAATCTCTTTACCCTCTTCATGGGTGAAACCTTTAAATATATAAGATCATCTACTTCAAACTCAAGTTCTCTCCTTCTTACATCTGCATAAGATTTATAATGACTCTGAGCTGCTCTCAATCTCTCTAGAATTAACTGAACTTTCTCCATGACTTCAAACACTATATCTGGCCCAATCAAAGCGGCCTCACCTACTTTGAACCAACCGACTGGTGATCTACATCTTCACCCATAAAGAACCTCAAATGGGGCCATCTGAATACTAGAATGGTAGCAGTTATTATAGGCAAACTCTAGCAATGACAAGTGGTCATCCCAACTTCCATTGAAATCTAGTATCCTCTACGATTTGAATAGTCCTCTTTTCCTGAACATTTGACTGTGGATGAAAAGTTGAACTAAGATGAACTTAGGTACCAACGCCCTTCTAAAAGGCTTTCCAAAACTGAGAGGTAGACTGAGTACCCCTATCTGAAAAGATGGAAAAAAGAACTCCCTAAAATCTAACCAACTCTCTCATATACAACTTAGCATTATCTTCGATTGTGTAGGACATGTGAACCGGCAAGAAATGGGCTGATTTGGTCAATCTGTCTACAATAACCTAAATTATACTATGCTGATGACATGAATGGGGTAATCTATTCACAAAGTCAATATTCACCTCTTCCCACTTCCATGTGGGAATACCAAACTCCTGCAATATGCCACCATGTCTTTGGTCTTTTACCTTAACCTGTTGACAAGTTGAACACTTGGCTGTAAATCTTGCTATATATCTCTCCATACCACTCAACTAATAGACTTCCCACAGATTGTGGTACACCTTGGTGGCTCCTGGATGATGGAGTAACACGCACTATGCACTTCTACCATAATCTTCTGCCTCAAATCATCAACACATGGCACACACAATCTACTCTGATATCTCAACACACCATCTTCTCCTTGGGAGAAAACCTCTATCTTTTGGTCTTTAACTGAACCCTTCAATTTGACCAAACTAGAATCCTTGTCCTGCTTCTCTTTCACCTTAGAAACTAGAGAAAATTCTGAACTTCTCTGAATTCAAACATTTCCTTCTATGGATTCAAACAACCTTACACCCAATCTAGCTAATCGGTGAACTTCTATAACTAACTCCCTCTTATCATTCTCCACATGAGCAACACTACCCATAGATATTCTACTAAGGGCACCTGCCACAACATTGGCCTTTCCCAACTGATACAACATACTTATGCCATAATCCTTCAACAATTCTAACCACCTTTTTTGACAAAGATTTAATTCCCTCTAAGTAAACACATACTGTAATATTTTGTGATCCATAAATACATCCCCATGTACCCCATAAAGATAGTGCCTCCAGATCTTTAAGGCAAACATAATATCTACTAACTCAAGATCATAGGTAGGTGTAATACCCCACAAAGTTCTCTTCTAGTCCGAGCCTTAGAGCGTATCCAGCAAAGCAGAAAATCTAAGACTAAAAGTTTCAAAAGTATCTTCCTAAGTATGAATAACTTTGAATCATGTGTAATTTCCTTAATTTCTACTTTTAGTCATGTATATCATTGAACAAGATTTCCATCGATACCAATTTCATCAAAATCCGACATCGAACGAAGAAGTTATGGCCGTTTTACTGAGCATTGTTTGAATTGCAGGTTTGACGGTCGATCTAACGGACCGCCAAGTCCTTGGTGGACCATTAAGTGTCACATCAGACCAAGGCAGTGTCTTCCTTTTTTGGACATCATGTGATGGCTAAAGTGGTGGACCGTCAGAAAGTTGACGGACCGTCAAGGGGCCTGTCAGACCGAGGCAGAATGTCCCATTCCTGGACCCCGAGTGATGGAAGACTTGGTGGACTGTCAGTCCCTCTGACGGACCATCAGGTCAACCATCACAGACCCCGATCGGAATTTTCTAGACAAATTTTAAAGGGGTATTTTGGTCTTTTCCACATCCTCCCCCAGCTCTATAAATACCGGGGCAAGGACTTTCAACTTTATTTTTCTCTTTTCCACCCAAAAATTAGGATTTCCAAAATCAAAATGCTCTCTTATCCTTTCATAAAATTCAAGAGATATCAAGAAGGATCTAGAGAAATCAAGAACTCCTTTCAAGAGCCTTCAAGAAAAGAAATTCTTAGGTATGTAGATGTTGATTCTTAGGTCCCTTTCATCCAAGAAGCTCAATTACCCCTTTTTTTTAAACGTAAGGATTTTATGTTTTGTGATAATCCATGCTTTGTATGAGTTGAAGTAGATGTTGCTTTTTTTGTTGAGTTTGGATTCATGATTGTTTGCAAGATTTATGGTCTTTGATCCTAGTATGTGGAATTTATGTGATGTTGTGATGAGCCCTTTTGAAGTTTGTGTCTATGTGATGTGTTTATGACATTAGGGTATAGAGATGGTTGAATAAGAGTATGCACCCTATAGGTTGGATAAAAGGCTGAGGTGAAGCATAGAGGGGCATTATAGTATGTTAAAGGGGAAACCCAAAGTTGTGGGCTAGTCCATGCACACCTAGTGTTCAATAAAATGCCTTAATGAGTGGAATGAGCCATAATAATAATATGGAATCCCTGAGTAGGTGTAGAACCGGACATGTCTAGTGGTTGTCGAAAGACCGTAGTGAGTAAGTTAAGATGAAGTAGTGGTAAATATCCTAAGTGAGTGCTCTTTGTTTTATTTTAAGTTTTGATACATGATAAGTGATTAGCAAAAGAGTAATGACATGATATTGTGAAGTTTTCCTAAAATCTCATGATATCTACATATATGTCGAGACCGATATAGGTGTGAAGTACTTGATGCAGGACTTCATTGAATAGGGTATAATTTAATAGCATGTCTTCGTTAAGGTAGTTTGTGATGATGAATCGATATTGATGACCCCCTAAGTGTTGGGAGTGATCCTTTGGTAATCATAATGGTGAATAGAGGTTTATACTTCCTAAATGATAGATGCAATGCCGTAAGGTTTGTAAGGGGGAAAGTATGTTATGATTTTTAAATGCTTAGAGTGACCCCTTGGTAGTTGTAATGATGAGTAGACATTTGTGAATCCTTGGAGGCTTGAGGTGATGTTCTATTGATTGTGAAATTAAATATATGGCATGATTTCTGAGTTTCTTGTGAATATGCCTGAATAATTGTAATGATGCATGAATGCTTGTGATGATTAAATGAATGATGATGCTTTACTTTTATGTTATCGAGTCCTAGGGGTATTTATACTTGAAAATAGAGTTGTTGTCTAGGGCCCGTGTCAGTTTATCAATAATTCCAATCGAGCCATGATTTTTAGAACTCAGTGAACTATAGAACCTTGTATCCTCATACAAGTGTGAAGCTTATTAAAGCTCAGTAATCTCAGTTATCTCTGTAATATCTATATCGCTGGTAATCTAGCCTCAGAGCTATACTCAATCCAGTCCTAATGGAACTTTATTGATTCAATTCTAATTTCAGAAGTGATTTGAATAATCTTATCAAGCTATGTATCGTTAGTTAGATACCGTGATTCGATATTGTTTTTATCAGATAGGGAACCAAATGATCTCAGTGTATGTCAGCCAGATCATTTGAGAAATATGATCATGTAAATATATTTAGTGTTATTGTGCTTATTCTAAAGATTCAGTGAGAGTCTTTCAGTTGGAAGTAGAAACTAGCACCGAGCGAGGCAAAGGATGATGATTCCTCCTATTAGAGAGATAGGCCAAAGTCGTTAGTAATCCCTGAACTCTAGAATTGCGTAGCTAACGCAGGATACAGAAGTCTCAGTCAGTAGAGGCTGTCACCGTCAGAGAGGTTGACTATTATATTGCCTCAGGTCGACTTCCTATGAGGATCATCCCATCAAAGAGGCTTGACCTAAGAGTGATTCTTTACCCATGACATAGTATTGATGCCCTTCCAGCTGGGTTACAAGTCTACATGTGGTACTTCAGGGCATGTCGGTTAAGTGACTACTTCCCATAGCTTTAGTTTTAGATTCAGTCTCAGTTTCAGAATCAGTCTTCAGAAATTAGGGTTGTCAGATACAGTCATCTATCATTGTAAGGAAGAATGTTCCTAAGGGTAAGATAATTTAATACCCCGCAAAGTTCTCTTCTAGTCTGAGCCTTAGAGCGTATCCAACAAAGCGAAAAATCTGAGTCTAAGAGCTTCAGAAGTATATTCCTAAGTATGAATCACTTTGAATCGTGTGTTATTTCCCTAATTTCTACTTTTATTCATGTAGAGCATTGAACAAGCTTTCCATCGATACCAATTTAATCAAAATCCGACATCGGACGAAGAAGTTATGGTTGTTTTACTGAGCATTGTCGGAATCACAGGTTTGATGGTCGATCTGATGGACCGCCAAGTCCTTGGTGGATCGTCAAGTGTCCCATCAGACCAAGGCAGCGGCTTCCTTTTTCAGTCATCATGTGATGACCAAAGTGGTGGACCATCAAAAAGTTGATAGACTGTCAAGGGGCCCGTCAGACCGAGGCAGAATGTCCCATTCCTGGACCCCGAGTGGTGGATGACTTGGTGGACCGTCAGTTCCTCTGAAGGACTGTCACAAAACCCGATTGAAATTTTCTAGAAAAATTTTAAAGGGGCATTTTGGTATTTTCCACATCCTCCCCCAGCTCTATAAATACCGTGCCAAGGGCCTTCAACTTCATTTTTCTCTCTTCCACCCAAAAATTAGGATTTCAAAAATCAAAATACTCTTTTCTCCTTACATAAAATTCAAGAGAGATCAAGAAGGATCTATAGAAATCAAGAACTCCTTTCAACAGCCTTCAAGAAAGAAATTCCCAGGTATGTAGATGTTGATTCTTGGGTCCCTTTCATCCAAAGAGCTCAAGTACCCCTTTTTTTCTTAAACTTAAGGATTTTATGTTTTGTGATATTCCATGATTTGTATGAGTTGAAGTTGATTTTACTTGTGTTGTTGAGTTTGGATTCATGATTGTTTGCAAGATTTATGGTCTTTGACCCTAGTATGTGGAATTTATGTGATGTTGTGATGAGCCCCTTTGAAGTTGGTGTCTATGTGAGGTGTTCATGACATTAGGGTGTAGAGATGGTTGAATAACTGGAGTATGCACCCCATAGGTTGAACGAAAGGCTGAGGTGAAGCATAAAGGGGGATTATAGTATGTTAACGGGGAAACCCAAAGTTGTGGGCTAGTCCAAGCACACCTAGTGTTTGATAAATGCCTTAGTGAGTGGAATGAGCCATAATAATAATATGAAATCCCCAAGTAGGTGTAGAACCGAACATGTCTAGTGGTTGTCAAAAGATCGTAGTGAGTAAGTAGCGGTAAATTTCCCAAGTGAGTGCTCTTTGGTTTATTTTAAGTTTTGATACATGCTAAGTGGTTAGCAAGAGAGTAATGACATGATAGTATGACGTTTTCCCAAAATCTCATGATATCTCGATATATGTCGAGACCGATATAGGTGTGAAGTACTTGATGCAAGACTTCATTGAATGGGGTATAATTTAATAGCATGTTTTTCTTAAGGTAGTTTGTGATGATGAATCGATATTGATGAACCTATAAGTGTTGGGAGAGATCCTTTGGTAATCATAATGGTGAATAGAGATTTTTACTTCCTAAATGATAGATGCAATGCCGTAAGGTTTGTGAGGGGGAAAGTATGTTATGATTCTGAAATGCTTAGAGTGACCCCTTGGTAGTTGTAATGATGAGTAGACATTTGTGAATACTTGGAGGCTTGAGGTGATGTTCAAATGATTGTGAAATTAAATATATGACATGATTTCTGAGTTTCTTGTGAATATGCTTGAATGATAGTAATGATGCATGAATGCTTGTGATGCTTGAATGAATGATGATGCTTTACTTCTATGTTATCGAGTCCTTGGGGTATTTATACCCAAAAATAGAGTTGTTGTCTAGGGCCCGGGTCAGTTTTTCGATAATTCCAATCGAGCCATGATTTTCAGAACTCAGTGAACTATAGAACCTTGTATATTCAGACAAGTGCGAAGCTTAATAAAGCTTAGTAATCTCAGTTATCTCTGTAATCTCTGTATTGCTAGTAATCTAGTCTCAGACCTATAATCTTCCCATTCCTAATGGAACTCAAGTCATTCAATTCTAATCTCAGAAGTAATTCGAATAATCTAATCAAGCTACGTATCGTCAGTCAGATACCGTGATTCAATATTATTTCTGTCAGATAGGGAACCAAATGATCTCAGTGTATGTCTGCCAGATCATTTGAGAAACATGATCATGTAAAAAGATTTAGCTTTATTGTGTTCATTCAAAGGATTCAGTGAGAGTATTTCAGTTCAAAGTAGAAACTAGCACCGAGCGAGGGAAGGGATGGCGATTTCTCCCATCAGAGAGAGAGTCCGGAGTTGTTAATAGCAATCCCTGAACTCCCGAACTGTGTAGCCAGCGTAGGATACAGGAGTCCCCAACAGTAGAGGGTGTATTATTATATTGCCTCAGGTTGACTTTCTACGAGGGTCATCCCATTAGAGAGGATTGACCCGAGAGTGAGTCTTTACCCATGGCACGGTATTGACACCCTTCCAGCTGGGGTTATAGGTTGGACCCTACCTGTGGTAGGTCGGGGTATGTCGGTTTAGTGACTACTTCCCATAATTTTAGTTTTAGATTCAGTCTCAGTTTCAGAATTAGTCTTCAGAAATCAGGGCTGTCGGATACAGTCATCTATCATTGTTTCCATCGATTTATGGACCATACCATTAGATAGACTTTGTCTCACATATAGTTATTTGATATCATATTCAGAGGTATGCTGCTAGATAGGCTTGATCACAGTATCAAATTCCTGTTGAGTATTCTTGTTGTAAGATTTGAATAAAACTATATTTCTTATCATTGATAAAGATTCTGAAATTATCTGTTAAAATGGTTGATCTATAATCCTTTCATTCGAAAGCAGTAAGTCCTAGAATTTAGTCATAGATGTAAGTACATCCAGATCCTCAGTTACTAGTATCAGACGAGTCATTGATTTAGTATTTCAGTGTCATTAGTGAGTTCAGTCTGAAATAAAGTGGTATCAGGTTTTCAGTATCTAGAGTTGCGATAATTGTGTTCATGTTCTGTGCATTCATGTATGTGTTCTCGTGAGATGTTTTTATGACTATTCAGCTTACATATTATGCATGCATTAGCCCTTGCATTTAGCCTTACCTCGTCTACATACTCGGTATATTTTGTGCTGACGTATTTGCGCTATGGAGTCTCATTTGACACCATAGGTAGAGGCACAGGACCCAGAGTATCATCAATAGATCAGTCCCAGTCAGCAACAATAGAAGTGAGTCCTCTTCTTTTGGGGATAAGTTTTAATTTTCTATAATTGTAATCAAAATTTTATTTACTTTCAGTTGAAGGAGTTAGTTGGGGACCTGTCCCATCAACTCCACAGTTCAGTTAGATTAGAGGCATTTCAGACGGATGTATTGTATAGTATTCAGTTTTATAGTTTGAGTATTTATAGATGTGTTGAACCTTATGGCTAGTTTCTACATTTATTCTAGATATTATGCTGTGTACAGGTATAGATATCATTAAAGGGTTAGCTTATGGTCCTTCGGGGTCACAAGCACCGTGTGACATCTCGGGATGGGATCTCGGGGCATTACAGTAGGGTCGTTCTTTTTGTGAGGCTTAAGCTGTCTAGAAGAATAATCTATAACCTTACCTCTCTGCATCAAAATACAACCCAGACCAATTCTAAAGGCATCACAATCAACAACAAATCCATCCAAACCATCAGGTAGCGCTAAAACTGGGGCTGAAGTGAGTAGAGTCTTCAACTCCTGAAAACTCTTCTCACAAGAACCTCACTAAAACTTAGATTTCTTCTGAGTTAATCTAGACATAGGGGATGCAATAGAAGAAAAACCTTCAACAAAATGTCTGTAATAGCCAGCTAAACCAAAGAAACTTCTAATTTCTAATGGAGAAATAGGTCTAGGCCAGTTTCTTACTGCTTCTGTCTTTTGGGGATCAACTCTAATACCATCAATGGAAACAATATGACCGAGTAAAGCTACTAACCTTAGCCAAAATTCATATTTTCTGAATTTGGCAAACAACTGGTGATCCATAAGAGTTTTCAACACATTTCTAAGGTGGTCTGCATGATCATCCTTACTACAAGAATAGACAAGAATATCATCTATAAAGACTATGACAAATATGTTGAAATACTATTTGAACACTCGGTTCATCAAGTCCATGAAGGCTGCTGGGGCATTTGTTAGCCTGAAGGACATAACTAGAAACTCAAAATGACCATAACGGGTTTTGACAACTGTCTTTGGAATATCACATTCCCTTACTCTAAGCAGATAATAGTCAGATGTAAGGTCTATCTTGGAGAAGTAACTTGCACCTTGGAGTTGGTCGAATAATTCATCAATCCTAGGAAGAGGATATTTGTTTTTGACTTTGACTTTATTCAGCTGACGATAGTCAATGCTCATTCACAAAGAACCATTTTTCTTCTGAACGAATAGGATAAGATGGCTCTATGAAGAAACATTGTGCCTTATGAAACCTTTATCTAAGAGATCTTTAAGATGCTCCTTTAACTCTTTAAGCTCGGATGGATCCATACAATATGGAGGAATAGAGATGGGTTGAGTATCTAGAAGAAGGTTAATACCAAATTCTATTTCCCTATCGGGAAGTACCCCTGGCAAATCTTTGGGAAAAACATCAGGAAGCTTATTGACTACATGAATTAACTGAACTATTGGAGTCTCAAACTTAGTGTCTTTGACTCGAAATAGATGATAGATACACCCTTTTGAGATTAACTTTTTGGCTTTAAGATAGGATATGAAATGACTTTTGGGAGACATTGAATTATCTTTCCACTCAAAGGCTGGCTCATCTGGAAACTGAAACTTCACCACTCGGGTGCAACAATCTATAGATGCATAATAGGAATGGATCCAATCCATACCAAGAATAAGGTCAAAGTCAACACTATCTAACTCTATTAAATCTGCTAAGATGATTTTATAAAGGACAGTGATAGGACACTTTCTATAGATCTATTTGGCAACAACTGACTCACCCACTGGGGTAGAAACTAAGAAGGGCTCACGAATCTTTTCAGGACCTATTTCAACATTTACTGCAACTAATGGGGTCACATAGGAGATATTTGACCCAGGGTCTAACAACACATAAACATCAAGATGAAAGGTACGAAGCATACCAGTTACAACATCTAGTGAACCCTCCTGCTCCTGATAGGATGGTAAAGCATAAAATTGATTCTGGCGCTGACCGCCATCCGTACTGGATAATGCACCCTGAGAAGGGACTGGGCGACCTAGAGGGGCTGGTGTACTAGTAGCCTGAGTCTGGCGATGAACATCCCTGTTTCCTTACCTAGCATGCAGACGCTCTTTGATTCCATGTCCCAACTTACCACAACCATAACAACCTTTTTGTCCCAACAAATACTCACCAAGATAATTTTTACTACACTTAGCACATGAAGGATAACTGGTATTTCCACTCACACAATTCTGAGATCTGGACATAGAAATCTTACCCCACTACTCCTACCTAACTTTAGAAGTGGGAGCGCTAGCTAAAGAAGGTGCTGGCATAGATTAATGATTCTAAAACTGTTAATGATTTCCCCCACCAAAATTTGTCTAGCCATACTCAAACTGCTCGGTTCTAGCTTTCTTACTTCCTCTATCTCTCCCTTTTAACTTTCTTGCCTCAATTTGTTAAGAATGAATCATCAACCTAGTAAGATCCATGTCCCCAATAAGCATGGGAGTCCTACACTCCTTGACTACCAAACTAGATACTCCAGTAACAAACTTACGCATACTTGACCCAGGGTCAGCCATCGTATCAGGGGTATACTTAGACAACTAGTTGAACTTAAGGCAGTACTCTTTCACTATCACTGAGCCCTGCCTCAGGTTAAAAAATTTCTCTACCTTATCTTTTCTCATTTTACGTGGAAAAAACCTCTCTAGAAATGCATCCTAAAACACCTACCAACTCATAGGAGCTGCATTCTTACCTCTACCATTCTTCCACATAACCAACCAATCATATGCTACATCCTTCAGTCTATAGGAAGCCAACTCTACATTCTCTTACTTATAAACATGCATAATATGGGTGATCTTTCTTATCTAATCTAAGTAGAGTTGTGGGTCTTCACCTGCTTTTAACCCAAAGAACTCAGGCAGATTTATTCTCATGAAGTAAAAACTTTTAGCTACTGCCAACTCCATATTTTGCTAAAGTGGGATTGTCACCTGATGGTTGCTCTGAACATTGGTAGTCACAGCTTGCGCCAATGCTTAAAAGGAAGCCTAAAATTTAGCATGGGATACATTCTCATTCAGAGGGTTAGTAGGCTGGGGTGGCTGGTTATCATTTTTGCGGGCGTTAGCTCGACAGGAAGACATATTGAACTGTCACATAAGAGCATGAGTTAAAAGAAGACAAAGATACTATAAGCATGATAGATCATGAAAGAAAGAGATGATTTCCTTAAAAATATATCTCGTAGCCTCTTGCTCATAAATGTGGCACGCTTCACATCTATGATCAACACTATGTAACGCAGGTTGTATGACTCCCTAGGACTCTTATAACCTTAGGCTCTGATACCAAGTATGTAACACCCCAAAAATGGGCCCCAATATATAACACGGTGCTCAAGACTATGAGTAGACTTAAGCTAACCCTGTAAGCCATTTACTAAATCTAAAACTCATATTAGGGAAGTAAAGATATATAATTAAGGTAAAATGCAGAATTATACCTAGTCTAAGCTTAAATTAACTGAATATAATATCTGAAAATACTAGACTCAAGATTCTGAACAATCAACAATAAAAATCCAAATCATATCTAACAGTCTGACGAGCATCTGCTGCTAACAACTAGAGAGCCACTGGGATAAACCCCCAGCTGACTCGAACTAACTATAAATACTGAGTAAAATATTCTAATAAGCTAACAAATTAAATAACTGGGTCCCCAAGCTATAAGGACTCACCAACTGTTGAGATGTAGATGGAGATGCTTGAAATCACTTACATTGCTGAAGTGAGCACCTGAACCTACATTATGAGATAATGTAGCACATAAACATATATATGGATCAGTACTTTTGGATTGTACTGAGTATATATGGATGAATGTATAAGTAAAACAATGTCTCAACATTTTCATAATTTGTAGAACAATGCATGCTAAATGTAGATGACTCACATAAGTCAAAATATTTGAAAACTGAAAATCATAATCTTGAATAGAAAAACATGTTGCATAGATCTAGTGAGTCATAACATTTAGTTTCTAAAAGCTGTACTTGTATTCTATCTTAAAATCATGTTGTCTAAGTGTAGAAAGGACTCATTTTTATATCTGAAATCTGAAAGCTAACATCTGTAACTAATGCCTCATATAAAGAAATATCTGAACAAAATTTGTGAGCCTTTACACTTAGTTTCTAAAAGCTTTTCTATTATTCTTTACTCTTTTATGTAAGTTGTAGGGAGGTTCTTCTAACCAACATACACTATGTGAGCTATCATAGTGTCCAACGTCTAGTTCCCTTATAGGGAAACCTTACATTCGGGAGAGGTGTCATATTATTACCAAGGAGTACAACCTAATCTAAGTGATCACATCTGTAACTGTCATCCATATAGAGATGTGAATAATCTGTACCTACGTTGGCTCATAGTTCTGGGGCATGTAAACAAACCCAACTCTGTGCTAAATACTAGTCTCTTTAATCTGTATGCTCATTCTATAGGAACTCCACTTTTAAAAAAAATAATATAAGGGTTTACAATGAAAACCTCTGGTAAATCTATTTACTGTAAACTGTAGCTAAATCTATAAAGTGGATTTCATATCTAAGATGAGGCCAAAAGATCAAATCTTTGTCCAAAATCTGAATACAACAAATCATGGTATGCTTAAAAGCATAATCTTCTTGAAATAATAACATTCAAACTAGGTATAATAACCCATGAATTAACTCTATTTCATATTAAATCATCATAAAACTCATGCTAAGAAAAGAAAATATTGATAATTCAAGTTTAAATCTGAAAATTACTACAATATGCATGAAAATACAACAGTGGACATGCAATTCAACATCTAAATCACTTGAAATCTCATAATCTTGCAAATAACAATATTGGGTGTGAACCCTAATTTGAAACTCATGTAAATTTATGTAACTTTGTAATTAAAAACTAGTTTTTGGTACAAGGATGAAAGAATTATCCTTGTTGGAAAACCCACATACCTTAATTGATGATTATATGGAGAAAATTGAACTTTGAGTTCCTATTTGTGCTCTTGAAGATAGATTCTTGAAGTTCTTTAATAGGGAATCTTTAATTTTGAGCTATCTTGAAAAAAGAATGGTGGAATTTGGATTTCTTGGGGATGAAGGTTTGATGTTCTAGGGTTTGTTTGAGAGAAATTTTATGCAAAGTGAGCATAATAGGCTTAGAACAGGTTTAATCATCTGTTATTCATAATTTGGGGCCAGGAAAAAGACTAAATTACACTTTTAAACTTTTACTCGGAACAGGAATTCCTAATTTTTGGACTCACCGTGATGTGCCACTATCGCGGTGGCTTATTGGAAAAAGGACGATCGCCATTTTGGGAACTGGCACGACACAGCGTAATTGTATGCATCGCTAGAAAAGGACGAGTGCCATTTTACACTCCACCATGACGTGGTATTTGTCTAATTGGGATTTCTAGCGTGATACAGGTTAATCGCGGTGACCTACTAGAATGGGATGAATGGGAACTGGAACTGCAATGCGACGTAGTCGAATCGCAGTGCTTTACTAGAATCGAAGAATTGCAAAGTTTTCCTTTACCATGACACAGTGCTTATTGCGGTGATCTACTGCTTTTACTAAAATCGCCATAACTTCTTAACCGAGTATCAGATTTAGGAAAAATTGGTATTATTGGAAAGTTGAGTCAATTATCTACCTATTGGTGGGTCTAGAGTTTGAAAATTTTACATGTATCAAAAGTTATTCATTTTAAAGTTGACTCTTAATATTCTAGGAGTTAAACTGAGCTAAGAAAAGTATGGGGTAATAGAAAAGATAGACACAAATATATAACAAAAGGGAAATCAAAGGGTGACCTCCCTTAAATATTAACAAATAACACCAACTCTTACATGACTGCAGTGGGGATTGATTCTCCCTTACAACCGATATTTCTATT